>NC_136419.1:8810000-9122500 GCF_052625555.1 Lactuca saligna
CTTCGTTAGTGGAATTGATTGTCTTAAGTGCATCCTTACAATTTATATTTACGCATATAATTTTTTTTTTGCACATTACTGTACTACCCTTAGTGTTTCTACTAACGCTCCCGAGATGGAGTTATGGCAGTAGGTAGGAGTAGGTTTCATACGGACGTTAAGCTTTACTCCTCTTAGAATCATGTTTGTCCGAACAATCTTGGCTGAGGAATCTTGAGGGGATCCGGTGCATTAGTGCTGGTATGATCGCACCCATAGGTCTATGAAGAATAAACTTCTCAACAAATGCTTAAAGGTGAGACGATAATGAGTTTCTAGGATGGCTATATGTCGCGAGTTTTCTAACTAAGTTTATCTCATATCGATTTGTATCAAAGTTCGGTTGTTTAGGGTGTTCTGAAAACAATTTATAACGAGATTCTTTGTATAATAAACTCATGTGTTTTAGTGGTTCTGTTTCCAAGTGAAACCTTATACTTGACCCAAGCTAAGTCCTCATCACGACCTGTTGATATATGTTTAGTTATATAATTAAGGCTAGATAGTCCTTCGAGTCTGTTAGGTACATCCTAAACCCATCTTGTTAATATGACTCTAGAAATCATGGTTTCAGTGAAAATTTTGACCTCGATGCAGGTCTACTTCACATTTGAGCATGGGCGGGCTCTGATAGTAGATAGATTTCTGGGTTAGTATGGTCACTTAATTTGTAGTGTCGTGATTTTACTTACAATAGAGTAGCACCAACGCATACTTATGAAGTTAATTTACCAGGTCTGGTGAGCGGCATGAACTCTACTTACGATGATCCATCCCTTGTGATGCCTGAGGCAAGGTCGATGCAATTTTGTAACTTTGCCAATCAACGCTTGGCTACAATCATCTTTTCTTTGAATGATGTGTGTCCTACCCCGTTACTCTCTTTCCTCTTCACGAGTGGCAATAAGGTCCTAAAAAGAGAGTTGGTCTCGGGAATAGTAGTATAATTCTGAGTCACCGGTACATGAGATGGTGGGGTTTATAGTAGTGCGCAGTTTTCTGAACTCATATTGTAGTCATCCTGTTTTGATCCCCAATGATCGCGATCCGCCGGGTCTTTGCCGGGAGGGCTCTGTCCGTCAGTCCCCCGTGGTTGAGGTCATAGCACCCTCGTTGGTCTCCACGTGGTGGTTGTTGTCATTGTTGTCGACATTCCACGCTCGATCACGATTGCCCAACGGGTCGCAGGTTCATTATAGTCGAAACGGTTCACGGAACCCTTGCTATGCATGGAGGATTGATTACCTCCGGTCCCGCTTATGATTCTTCTCATAACCATTCACTATTCCTCGAGTTCGGATTAGGAAAGTAACGGTCGTCCGGTAAGTAGGATTTTGCTATGCCGTAATTGCGAGAATAGAAGTGGAGGAGATAAGTACTATGCGTCTAACTCTATTATCAATTACTTATAGGGGGTGATCTTTATTAGTTACTTTTATAATGACATAGTGCATACTAATTACATATAACAAGATACGATAGACCTTTGAATAAGTGATCCCACTCTAGGTCCACATCCAAACAAGGAAACGGAAGTAAAGTAATGACCACAAATTCTAAGTCTATAATTTCTAAGTTACATATAACCTTAAAGTATCCACTTAGGGACTATAGACCTATTATTAAGGATCTATTTAGTTTTCATATAAGTTATGATATTACAAAATACTCCTATAGTATTTTAAACTCATGTTCTGTTCTACTGTTCTCATTATGGTAGTGTTGGTAAGTTTTTAGACTTGTTTCCATATCACAACTATTCTTGGGCATGTGCTAATCACTCCTCGGACCGGCATAGTTGATCAGGCTATGCCACTCCAAAGATTGACCATACATCCCCGAGCTTACCGGTGATATTCAACAATCATTACTTTTGTTTTGTTCTAGAGTGGTGTTGACCTTAATATGTATGTATGCATGTATACCTTTAATAAGAAACTATTTATTTCTAAAAGTATAGTTGTTTTGAAACTTTAAATCAGAGACTTAGTCCCAATGCATTTATAGTTTGTATATCTTATGTGGTTTGATATACTGAGTTCACTATAAACAATGCTCTGATACTAATCTGTCACACCCCCAAACCAAGGATGGCGGAAACATCCGGGGGTGGAGGACTTCATGTAGAGTATCACAACAATGAGTATAATAGTGTTCAAAGTAAATACAACCAACACAAATATAATTGAAAACGTTACATCAAAGCACATGTTTACATGATTCACATCAATTACATTATAATACAAAATGAACTGTTTGACGATTTATCGTCCCATCCTCAAAACGTTGTTGATTTCCTGTTTTCACTGAATTCCTGAGAATACAAGTAGTTTTGAAAAGTATCAACACAAAGGTTGGTGAGTTCATAAGAGATTTCGTTGGAAAAGTAAATCGTTTTCCTTGTAAAAGCGTTAGGATATGTATCCAGAAAATCCGATATTTTCTTTAAATCTGCGTAATGTAGTCTTATGACTGAAGACCAAAATGTATAAATAACCTTTCTTATTAATAGAAATTGTTATGCACTTAAATGGACATGGACGCATTTGAATTAAATGAAATTTCTGTATGTTCTCATGTTCGTTTATACTTTATATATATGTAGTCCTAAATTAGAGGACCGAGAAATAACAAGTATTGACCATACATAAAAGTATAAATGTGGTTTCAAATGATGTGTAGTCGTAACTACCAAAACCATAAGTGTACAGTAATATCTGTACTCATAGAGATAAAAAGGTGATTTTAAATCGACATAAAACTCGTTTAGGTTTTAAAAATAAAATCCCGTAAACTTATGGATTGTTATATCCCTATGTGAGTCGCTATAATCATACTATGACTATGTGAACCTGCCACGACGTTCTCAGTGTCGCGAAAAATAAAATGACATTTGTCACCCGTAGAACTGCAGGTCCAACTGTAACTAGCAGCAAGGTGTGGGGTGTCAAACCCAATATAGATCTATATACAAGTATCACGTTCTCCCTCAAGGAGATTCTGATTATAACTAACAGGAATTATATCCCGCACTCGGACGTACGGGGGGAGAGAGAGAGAGAGTCTCACAATATAGGTTAACAAGTTTACGTAAAATGTGTGTGAATATAAATATTTCTTGTATGAATGTACCCTTCTTGTACGAGTGCGTTGAGTGATGTATCATAAACTATACCTATTATAGTTTATCTAAAATGTATATAATATGCATGAACTCTTTTATGGAAATGTATTAGTGTTATGAATTTATCAAACTATACTTTTTATAGTTAAATAATACGTTTCTAAAATGAATGAATAATATTTAATATGAATGACTTAGTTTCAGTTCATAATGATAAACTAACAAGGAAACACATTCAAATATTAGAACTTATAATTATACACTTTGCTCAACATAATACAAAGTGTTATGATATTTACATGCTGTTGGCTAACTTTAGCAATTCTGCCCAGTTTTGGAAAAATCATAGAAAAATCATACGAAGTCGAAAACTAGATCCGTAAATTCTGAGAGTTCACAAAATGTGTCTAGTTTACTCATAATTTTTATCACGATTTTTAATGACCTCCAACTTGGGTGAAAATGTCCATAATCACAGACTGGTCCGGATTGTTGTTTGAAATGATAGACAGTTTTGTAAAAATCACCATAAATTGTAGAAAAATCGTATGGAGATGTGCAAGTAGTCATTTTAAAGATACAAACTTTAACTATTTGCACCTTGTACAGTTTTGAAAACAAAAATGTTTAAGATGCCCAAAACTGTCCGTGAATGGAGTTGAACTTTTCTGATGAAGGCTGTTAGAAAATTTTAATTATGTTCTTAGTGTTTTAACTTGTATTCCCCCCTGAAAACTTGAGAAAACATGAAAATTTAGGGGTATGGACTCACCTTGAGTGATTTCAGTAGATAAGTGTTGAAGAAGAGAAGTGTTCAACCCAAGAACACTTGAAGAATCACTTGAAGATTCGAAGCTCTAACATAAATATAATGGAGTTTGTGTAAGATATCCATGATTTGAGTGGAAATAAGTGAGATAATCATAAAGAGAATGGATTATGCTTACCAAATGTGGAGGAAAAAACTCAAGCTCAGCCCTTGAATCTCGAATTTCTAGAGAGAGAAAGTGAGAGAGGAAAGAGTTTGATCTTCTTGTGAAATGAGAGTAAATGAGAGAAGTGAGGAGAGAGGATGAATATTCAGCTCTAAAAACGTGGGAATGAGTGTAATATGAGTGTAAGGGACATTGAAGTGACCTAGGTAAGGTGGGGAGGTATGGTTAGTCAAAGAGTGGGTGTGGGGTGGTTGCTTGTGACATTGGATAAGGCAAAGTCAACACTCCACCTTTAATAATTCACCCACTTGATTTTTATTATTTAAATAATGATTTTCATCAAAATATGTTTAAATTATGAATATTTAGGGTTTATTATGTTAAAGTATAATTTCTGGAGAAAATCCCGCTTTAAAATCACGAAAAACGGGCTTAAAATGTTAAAAATATCAAAAATGGGCTAAAAGTGACAATTTTGCGAATTCTGGCCGAGGCTCGGCCTCCTGATGCTGAACCGAGAGAGAGAGGGAGGAAGAACCGAGAGGAGAGAAGGGAGAGGGTAGGAACCGAGAGGGGGAGGAGAGAACAGAGGGAGAGGAGCGGAGATCAGAGACCGAGTGAGAGAATAGAGATCAGAGACCGAGGCTCGGTTCGGCGATAAAAGGCGAGAATATCAGAACCGAGCGAACTGTAGTGAACAGTAGTTTCGGTTCGGGTGAACAGTACTTTCGGTTCGGTTCCTACTGGGCTCGGGTTCGGTTCCTCCTGCTCTTAGGTTCGGTTCCTCCTGCTCGAGTTCGGTCCTCTTACTTTCGGTCCCTAAGAGGACCTTCGGGTCCTAAGGAACTTCGCCTCTTATAAGAGGGTTTCGGTTCCTAAGGTCCATTTTTCTCGTTTTTATCCCGTTTTAAGCCGTTTTTGACCCGGTTAAGGGTCGGAATGACCCGAATGATTCTAAAAAGTTACGGGAAGCTTTTGAGAGAGATTTGGGAGAGATTTCACATACTTGGAGAGATTTGGGAGAGATTTGACATTCTTGGAGAGATTTCTCATGCAAGGAGATGTTTGAGAGAGGTTTCACATACTTGGAGAGATTTGTCATACAGAGAGATATTCAAGAGAGATTTCACATACTTGGAGAGGTTTGGGAGAGATTTCACATACTTAGAGAGACTTGGGAGAGATTTAACATACTTATAGAGATTTCTCATACAAAGAGAGTTTTGGGAGAAGTTTCACATACTTAGAGAGATTTGGGAGAGATTTAACATACTTATAGAGATTTCTCATACAAAGAGAGTTTTGGGAGAGGTTTCACATACTTAGAGAGATTTCAAATAGAGAGAGGTAGAGTGAAAACGATTGAGAGAGGTTTCGAGTGTGGCATTTGTGAGTGTCTAGCTTCGCAAGGCAAGGTTTGTAAACCCTGTTAAGCCTTGTTTTAGGATCTTACACACTCCCGATGAGTATGCAACATTGTTTTATCGGTTTGGCTCGCCACGTAGCACAGTTTTAGGTTAAGGAGATCTAGATGTTCGCACTTTTTGCTTTATGATTTCTCATTAGCATAGAGAGTTATGTAGAAGTTTCATAATGTGAATTTTAGTACTCATGGGAAAATTGAGTCAAACAGTTTGACTTGCTGACTTTAGTTGACTTTGACTTAACCGAAATTTGACGGTTGTCACAACTCTCATTTTGAAGAATGTTTGTGTCGCCCCATCGTTAGTACGTATGCCCGAGCTCCACAAAAGTTTAACATATTCCACCAACGGCCTAAGGGAAACATCTATATCATTACCAGGTGCTTTAGGGACGGGCATCAACAAAATCAACATGAATGATTACTCTTTCATACAAATCCAGGGTAGCAAACTGTACGTGGTGAGTATAAACGGCCATGTGCTATGTGGATTACACATGTTACCAAATGGATTAAAATTGTTAGCTAAAAGACCTGGGCGTATGTTACGGGGTTCACTCGAGATGTCAGTGTATTTTTTTTAATCAAATCTTGCCAATGTTTCCTATCAACAGGATGACACATCATACCATCTTCTGATCGTCCGATACTTTGCCAGATCATATTTTTGGCAGTGTGCCTCGAACAATATAAACGTCGTAGTCTAGGAGTCACAAGAAAGTACCGTAACACCTTATGAACTACTTTCTTACCCTTGGTGTTTTTTTATCAATCCATCGACTCTCTTAACAAATTGTACAAATATGCAATGAATTGTGTTCTTTCCAAAAGAGAAAACAATCGTTTTTGCACACATGTATCGACTCGTACCCTAGACCAACATACTTCAAATTTTTTTGGCTAGATAATGTGAAAGGGTAACCTTGTTGTCTTATGGAAATGTTTATTGCAACAACTAAAGGAGTTGGTTAAATGAACAATCACTCCATTTTTTGTTCACCTTGATATGCATTAACTTTGCTAAAAAATCAAGGGAAGAAAAAGTGCAACTAGGATACAATTTAGTTTCCACTTCTTTTAACAACTGTGCAAAATCATCATCCACGCCGCTATTGCCTGTATTCGAGGTTCCTTTATCGAGGTTGGTATCATTTTCTCTCGACTTCCACATCACATTGTCGATTAAATCAACCATTTTGTTACTTGTCTAGACGTCTAGAAGAATTAAAGGTTCACCATGATAGGTCCAAGTTATGTACGACTTACTGAAACCATTTTTAAATATATGACATTCCACTGCTATCAGGTACATGAGGTAACAATTATAAGAATTTTGACATGCATATCTTATTTTACCATTACTATCAACGTGTAACTTGGACTTCTCAGTAAAAGAGTTGAGTCCTACTTGGAACTCAGATAGTTTCAATGTGGATTAGTAGTCCAACTATTATCAACAAACATGATGTTGCTGAAACATAATTTCGGGTTTAGAGTTACTCTACGGAAAACAAAAATTAGATAGAGTATTCATAAAGTAGATGATTGAAAAAGTATCCCCTAAAACGGGGACAACAGTTCGGAAACATATAGAGTACTCATAAATGCAGGCTTCTAAACCCATTTTTTGAATACCTTATCTCATATGTGAACGTGCATTACATGGTTGTATGTTTAAGATAAATTTGGCATCATTTTCCCTTAGCTCCCAAGTGTGTATATACACACACACACACATACACAGACACACCTGAAGAGTAAAGAGAAAACGACAACCAAATATGTCTTAAACAAACAATCATGTAATGCATGTTCACATCTTAAATGAGATAAAGTAGTCAAAAAGCAGTCCCAATACGGGGGCAACCTGAAATTAATTTCTAAATCAATTTAGGTGTGTATTTGTAGGTTTATGATGATTACAAAGAAGACATACAAACAAATAGAGTTTGGAAGATTTTTTTTCTTATTTATATCATCTTACTTTTGTGTGTGTGTGTGTGTATATATATATATATATATATATATATATATATATATATATATATGGTATTTGATTTAGTTTTAAGTTTTTTATAACAACATTGTACCTTAGATATTACATTGTTTTTTCTATTTGAGCATTTTTCTTTTTTTATATTTTTATTATTTATAACATTTTTTCCGATTATAGCATTGAATTTTGAACAATTATAGTATGTTATTGTTTTCTATTGTAGTGGTTTACTTTATGTTTTTATTGTCAATAAAAGCATCCTAGTTTATTTGTTGTTTTTTTTACAATCCAAATTGTGTTTTATTTTATTTTATTTTATTTTACAAAATATAGCAATCTCAATAATAGAATCCTACATTATTTATTTTATTTACAACCAACATTGTTTTATTTTATTCTATTTTATTTTATTTTATTTTTTTTTAACGAAAAACAACATTCTTAATAATAACATCCTACTTTATATGTTTGTTTTTTCAATAATAATATCCTACTTATACCAAATTCACATATATACATAATAGCATCCTACTTATATCAAATACACATATTTTCACGTATATACATAATAGCATCTTAGTTATACCAAATACACATACTTTCATATATATATATATATATATATATATATATATACACACACACACACACACATAACAACCTCCTACTTATACCAAAAACATATACTTTCACATAATACATAATAGCATCAAATACACATACTTTCATATACATATACTACATATACAACAAATACACACATTCTCAATACGTATATCAAATACGCATTAGCATCCTACTTATATATATATATATATATATATATATATATATATATATATATATATATATATACCATAAACATCATACTTTCACATACATACATAATAATATCCACGTTATGCCAAATACACAAATTTTCACATACATACCCCAATTTCACATACATATATCAAATACACACACACACATACACACACGCACACACACACACACATATATATATATATATATATATATATATATACCACATATACACACAATATACACACATTCACATACATATTATACACATATACATACACTAAATACACAATTTTCACATGTACACCAAATTAAAATACATATATCAAATACACATATATTTTGCAATTAATCTGCAAAATCACAGTAAATAGAACCTGTGGTGGCCAGAAATCAACAATTGGTGCAGTGTTGGTGATAATCATCGTTGGTGACAGCCACACCCGGTGGTAGCATCGGTGATAGTGGAGGAAAAATCTACCCTGAAACAATATTTTGCAATTAATCATGAATACAAGTGGAAATCGACAGTAAAAGAGAGAAAAAGAGAAATGAGGAAGGAAAACACGAACCTCAGAGGAAATCAACAACAACAGTGTTAGAATTAATATCACAGTGGAATCGTCGATGATATCGAAGTGGAGAGTTGTCATTGCCTCGTTGGCCTAACGGCATCACATGCATTTCTTCCAGCCTTTGGGAATGGTCGATTGAGCAAAACTCGTCGGAGGAAAAATGGAAAAAACATACAAAAATAAAAGTTGAAAGCAAAAAGACAAATGTTACAGCATCGACCTTTAGTGACGACAATCAAAAGCGATGACACTTAACCTTTAGCGGCGACAATAACCAATAGCGGCGACAACTAAGGAGGGAACTTATGCCATGTCTTTTTTTCAACCTTTAGTAGCGACTTTTTCGACATTTGGTGGCAACTTTTTGTCGTGAGTATTGGGTTTGTGCAAAAAACGAGGCCTCGGTCGTTGGATTAGAAACTCGATTGGACGGTTGGGGTTTGCCGGCAGGGGTTAATGTAGATTCGGTCAACAAGGCATTACGGCGACGCCTCTTGCTGCAATAAGGGCTTTTAGCAGCGACAAAGTGTTGAGTGGTCGCTAAAAATCCGTGTCGCTACTAAAAGCATCGTCAGTAATGCTTTGATTTCTTGTAGTGTTACTCATTCTGGCTAAGTCTAAAAGACCTTTGATATGTGTATTCTTGCTAAAGCTCGAAAATTATGAGTCCCAAGTAAATGATTTTTGTCTAAGAGATAAGTTTTGGAACTTCTTGGGAATATAAGTTAAAGTTTGTATATGAATTAGTGATTACTTAAACGTGTTTTTTTAGTTTGCCTCTTTTGTTTTAGTGGTGTTTTATTTAACACCCTAATTATATTGAATATTAATTTATTTGGTTAAAGTAATCTATGTTATTAAATATATAACAAAAATAAATAGTCTTCATAGAAAAACATATCATTAAAAATTATAATTATTTGACAAATTACTAAAATAGCATCAATATCCAATAGTAAAAAAAACACAATGATAAAAGATATTTTTATTCTTTTTTCATTTTTATACCTACATACAATACAAGTTAAATTTTATCGTCTTTCACGTTTATAATTTTACGTATGTGCTTAACAATGAAATTTTGGATAAGGTTATTTTATAAACCCTTCATATTAATAAGACTAAATTAGTAGGTTAATTTATAAACTCTTTTATAATAATGATGATTGGAGTAATAGGTTTTTTTTTTTTTTTTGTTAAATTAAAGTTAATATAATGGTGATGTGGCAAAAATTAAAAAAAAAGCTTTCAAAAGGTTAATCATAATAACTTTTTAAAGAGATAAAATTTTATAAATATGAGCCAAATTGCTAGAGATAGACCAGCTATGGATCTAAAATGGGATCTTATTATGATGAATTGACTATGAAAGAGTAAAGAGTAAAAAATTCATGATTAATACTTTTTCTTAGGTCATGGAGAAGTCATCAAAAGGAGACCCCTGGACACATAAGCTTTAAACCAAGGTAAGTAATGAGGTGTCTTGAGTCATTTCGAATTATTCCTTATTATATGGATTACTGTTAAGATATACAAATCATTTGTGTCAAGACATTAATTCTCTTGAGTGGGCTTATGATTAAGACGGCTAGAGAAATGAAAATACCTTATTGCTGTTGAGTGAGCTAACAATTGATATGTCGACAGAAATAACAATACTTTAATGCTCTTGAGTGAGCTTATGATTGAGATAGCTAGAGGAATACAAGTACCATACTTTTAATGAAGTTATGTTATAAATTCTAAAGAATTCGACACAAAGACGCTATTGAATCAGATCTTGTAGGAAATGTTAGAATAAAGTCGAAAATACAATGTTTTTAACTTGAGTACAACGACTTTTGAGAATGATCCTGATATATGAAATAACTGATCAAGATATATGGAAAAATTGAGAGATATTACTATAATGCGCTTCAAAGAAGATGGATGAAAAAAGTTAGCCCATGTTTAAGCACGACTTGAGGATACTCATTATCTTCAAATCTAAATCTGACACACATCTTAAACCTTCAACTAAATTTCAAACCACACCAAAGGAAATATAAAAATATGCATATATGGGCTATGTGTAGAGGAGCACGTGTCTAATAACGCTTTCCGCAAATGTGCTAGCTAGAAAAGAGTAAGCATCCACCTACATTTGTTAACCAATAAACAAACTTCACATCTTTCTCTCTCTCGAATTATAACACAGAATGACGAGGTCTAGTCCCCCCCCCCCCCCCCCCCCCCCCTGATGGTCTTAGGGGCAGCGTCCAAAGAGATCTTTGGAAATTTAAATTAGTTTTATTATAGAAAAACCAAATTCTAGTGGGTGATTATGGTAAAATTGACAACCCTTGTTAGTTTTGAAAACCATTGATTTTACCATTAAAATTGAGATCATCCTAACTAATTTAGAAGATGAAAACCCTAATCTGTCATGTATATATATGATTCCTCTTTTGAGCCGTATAAAACCCTTCTAAGCTCACATTCTTCTAAAACGAATACTCATAACTCTCTGACGATTTGACTTGTGTTTCTGTGCCTAGATACACAAATTTTCTTTTGGATTATCGTAGACTGGATTTCCTGTAACCGAGACATAGAGTGAAAATATTCCCCCCCCCCCCATATATATATATATATATATATATATATATATATATATATATATATATATATATATATATATATATATATATATATATATATATATATATATATATATATATATATATATTAGAAGAATCGTCCCTCTCACGTTTGGTTTAAAATTGCATGTTCTATCGACAAAAATTGATTTAGTTGCAGTTTTAGGTCCCGTTTGATAGACATCTTTTCAGGTCTAAACAGATATTTCTGGCCGAATGAGAAAAAAAGATTGTTTGATATACACAAAAAATGTATCTTTTCCAAAAAGCTCCAAACCATATATGTTTGGCTGAATAGGTTAAAAAGACATTTCTACCCCAAACATTGTCTCTTTCTTTCTTGGATTATTATTTTATTTTAAACAATTTTTAATTTCTTTTTTATTCGATTATTTTTTTATTGGATTATTATACATTAACAAATATTATTGTTAATTTACAATATTAATGTATTAATTAATACTATTTTATTAGATTATTAATTATTTTTAAATAATTTTTTTTTATTTCCTTTCTACGGATTAACTCTTTTAATTGGATTATTATATATTAATAAATATTATTTATAAATATATAGTATTTATATATTAATAAATATTATTTTATTGGATTATTAATTTCTTTTAGTTAAAATTTTAATTCATTTTTATTGGATTAATTCTTTTTTTTTTTAACAATGTCACCATCATCCTAAAATATTTTAAAAACATTCATCCCCACCACTATCGGGCATAAACCAGGTCAAGAATCACATATTGAGTTATAAAAAATATTAGAGTTGATAGAAAGAATAACATTGTAACATTAACATGAAAAAAATAAACTAAAAACATGTTAATCGACATTCTATATGGATTTTTAAATGATTATTGTGTAATTTTTATTTTGTATGACAATTTGTATATTTTTATAATTATTCAGCAACTTCATCCGTCACAGTATAGAATAGCATGGTAATATTGTCATTTTTTATCATTCAACACAGTCAATTAGATGTACAATCAAACAAAATGATTTTTTTCCGAGTCAGAAAACTCTCACAAACAACACTTTCCCAGATATAAACTATCAAACGGAACCATAGTCTGTGTCAGTTCTAAAATGACCATAATATATATATATATATATATATATATATATATATATATATATATATATATATATATATATATATAAAAGTTAAAACAATATTATTGTTATTATTGGTTCTATATGCTGAAGAATGATCATTGATCATATAGGGTCACTCCAATAACAAGTAGACACTTTACAAATGATATTTTATGTATGAATTTGATTAATATCAAAATATTGGAACTCTTAGTATTTATTATTTCATAAGAAAATATTATCAACATTATTCATATCATATGAATTATATAACTATGATACTTATTTCATTTAATTCTTAAGTGTTTTAATTTGTGTAAGATTTATTTATTTATTTTTAATAGTTAAGTTAAATAAGTAAAAACATATATATATATATATATATATATATATATATATATATATATATATATATATATATATATATATGAAGTATATATTAAATATGTGAAAGATTTTATAAAATATAAATGTTACTTTTCATGAAGTGTAAGAGAATAATGAGGAGAGAGAGAGGCTAAGTGTTTATTACTCTCTCTCTCTTTTTTTTTCTCCTTCTCTCTCTCTCTCTCTCTCTCTCTCTCTCTCTCTTATAAAAACGTCCCCACCTTCCTAAGAAAGGTGGTCAAATGCACAAAGAACCTTCATGAAGGATAAAGATTGTGTTTTGCATGTTGGATGGTTATATAAGATGAAAGGCCTTCATTTTCTTTCCCTTACTTCTTTTTGTCCGAATGTGTAACGACGTATATTTTCAAACAAAATTTTCCATTTTAAATTACTCACATCACATATCATAATTCTCAAAATCTCAAGTGTCAATGTCACAACATATTTCAAAATAGTTTTCAAAAGTATTTATCACAATCCAAGATCCATAAAACATATAACTCCAGCTCTGTGGGTGTGTGTACGATCAAGCTGGTGCCTTCTAGCGATCCTCGGAAGTACCTGAAACACATAACACGGTAAGTATAACGCTTAGTGAGTCCCCCAAAATACCACGCACATATAATTAGCCACTCGAGGGTATAGCTCTGTAAAACCCTCCAGTCAATGTGTCTCAGTGGGACCCTCCAGTCTGGTCTAGCTGGGACCCTCCAGTCCCATGGTTCATTGGACCCTCTCGTCCAATCTGGTTAGGAACCCTCCGGTCCCATAATTCGTTGGACCCTCCGGCCCGGTCTAAGTAACACATAATATAACATACAACACATACCACACAAGCATGCATAACTCAAGCAAGCACATAAGACCCTCTGGTCACACATAGTTACCACTTGTAACACCGTAAAAATTAAGACAATTTTTCGCATTTTAAAACACATTTCCAAACACATTCATTAATAAAATCTCATTGTATCATATCATTGTTCACAAAACATTTCCCAAGATCAAATCATAAATAACTTCGTGGGTGTGTGTACAAATCATGTCGGTGCCTTCCCGCGATCATTACTGGTACCTGAAACACATAACACATAACACTGTAAGCATAAAGCTTAGTGAGTTCCCCAAAATACCACACATAACACATAATAGCCACTCGAGGCCCTAACTCTGTGGACCCTCTGGTCCTAGCTCTGTGAACCTTCTGGTTCTAACTCTGATATACTCTGATATACACATGGCATAAATCACATAGAAATAACGCAGTGCAAAACATCCCATAAATAGCATACAATAACTTTGTCACATAACTGTAATTACTACTCAAGGTAAAGTATAGTGAGAAGACTCACCTTAGATGTTTCGGCAAATCCCTGACTCGGTAGTAGTATAGTCTAGCCTCCGCCTAATCACATAAGGTAAAATATGCTCATAAATATAACTCTCGAGACTAGACCCAACCCCCTCTTAGTACCTTCAGATGGGTAAAAGACCATTTTACCCCTTTCTTGACTCAAAGACCCCATTGTTGACCAATCCCTAAAAGTCAACAAAGTCAACGGTCAAACTTTGACCTGACTCGTCGAGTGCACTTGGGCGACTCGGCGAGTCTACACGTGAACTCTACTCATCTGATTTTCTTCTGATGATCTACTCAATAGATCTATCCTTTCTAGTCCCAATAATCACGTAAAGTTCGAAGCTTGATGCCCATGCAAAGGCTCCAAGGTTCTATTTGAAGAAATGACCTTTAATATGGCATCCTAAGTTCATATTCACCAACAATCCTCATAAATCTCAAAGGAGTAAGGTCTCTGGACCTCTATGGATCCAAATCCAAGACCATAATATGAAAAGGAACCATATACTCAATCAAAACCATATACCAAAGGGTCTAGAAAACCCTAACTCTATAAACAATCACCAAAACAGAAGATGGATTGAGATTATACCTCAAATAAGCACTCCTGAGCTCAGAATTCCTCCAAATAGCACCTCTTTCAGCCTCCTCTTATTCTTGATCACCTTCTTCTTGCTAAACCAATGATAGAAAGATCAAATATGGCCTCTCCTTCCTCACAAACGATTTAGCTCACTTAGAGTTTCTCTCAAGGGAATGGTAGCCGCAATGGGAGGCTATGAGTGCCCTTAAATAGGCTCCAAAACCCGGGATTTAGGGTTTCAATTGCCAGCGCAGACTCAGCGAGTCATATGCCCGACTCGTCGAGTCTGGTCGCAAAGATTCGTGGAAACTTCCTCACCTACTCGACAAGTCGTGGCACCAACTCGTCAAGTCCCTCCTTTTTCTTGAATAAATAATTACAATTAAATCATACCCGAAACTCTGGATGTTACAATTCTCCCCCACCAGAATCATACCTTGCCCTCGAAGTCTTGCGCTGCAAACAACTCGGGGTACTGCTTAATCAACTCTGGCTCCACTTCCCACGTCAGCTCGGATCCTTGTCTGTGCTGCCAATGGACCTGAACCAGAGGCACTACCTTGTTCCTCAGAACATTTACCTTCCGATCTCGAATCACAATTGGCTTCTCAATATAATTTAGACCCGTATTCACCTGGATATCCTCTAATGGAACCACTGTCGACTCATCAGCGATACACTTCCTCAACTGGGCCACGTGAAAGGTATCGTGAATTTGACTCAACTTTGAAGGCAGCTCTAAGCGGTACGCTACCCTGCCCACCCTGGCGGTCACCCTGAAAGGAACAATATATCGAGGCCCCAACTTACCTCTCTTCCTGAATCGGATCACTCCTTTCCAAGGAGATACCTTCAGGAGTACCAAGTCACTGACCTGGAACTCGAGCTCTGACCGTCGTCTATCCGCATAACTCTTCTGATGGCTCTGAGCCGTCAGTAACCTCTGTCTGACCTACTGAATCTGCTCGGTCTTCTGAAGTACAATCTCGGTACTACCCGTCACACGTTGCCCTACTTCTCTCCAGCAAATGGGGGTACAACACCTCCTTCCATACAACAACTTAAATGGTGGCATACCGATGCTCGAATGATGGCTGTTGTTATAGGAAAACTCAGCCAAGGGTAAGTACGTGTCCTAACTTCCTCCGAAGTCTAATACACATTCCCGAAGCATGTCCTCGAGTGTCTGAATTGTCCGCTTGCTTCGCCCATCCTTCTGTGAGTGGTATGCGGTACTAAAATACAGCCTCGTACCCAATTCCTCATGAAACTTCTTCCAGAACCTTGAAGTGAAATGCACATCTTGATCTGAAACAATTGAGACCGGTACTCCTTGTCGCGATACCACCTCTATCACATACAACTCTGCCAGCCTCTCCGCAGAAGAGCTCTCGCTAACAGCAAGGAAATGAGCGCTCTTCATCAACCTGTCCATAATCACCCAAATTGCATCGACAACCCTCGCAGTCCTCGACAATTTGGTGATGAAATCCATGGTAATTTGTTCCCATTTCCACGCGGGAATCTCTAACGGCTGCATTTTACCATGTGGACGCTGGTGCTCGACCTTAACCCTGCGATAGGTCAAGCACCTCTCAACGAACCATGCAACATCCCTCTTCATACAGGATCACCGATACTCTTTCTTCATGTCCAAATACATCTTAGTAGCCCCGGGATGGATCGAAAACTTCGATCTATGGGCCTCCTCCATCAAGATGGTGCACGTTCCGCCCACAAACGACACCCAAATCCGTCCCTGGAAGGTCATAAGTCCCCGACCATCGGTGACGAACTCTGATACCTTCCCGATAACCCGCTCCCTCTTATGGTTCTCTGGTCTCATGGCCTCAACCTGGGCCCCTTGAATGGCGTCAAATACTAGGGTCATCACTGTCAGCCTCATACAAACATCCTGTATCGGGGCGTCCTCCGCCCTACGACTCTGGGCATCGGCTACAACGTTAGCCTTGCCCGGGTGGTACAGGATCTCACAATCATAATCCTTCACCACATCCAACCATCTCCTCTATCGCATGTTCAGATTGGGCTGATCCATCAAATACTTCAGGCTCTTGTGGTCCGTGTATATGGTACACCGAACCCCATACAGATAGTGACGCCAGATCTTGAGGGCGAACACTACTGCCCTCAACTCCAGATCGTGGGTGGGATACCTCGTCTCATAAGGCTTCAGCTGCCTCGATGCGTATGCTATCACATGCCCCCTCTGCATAAGCACCGCTCCTAACCCTGATATTGATGCATCACAGTACACCACGAAGTCCTCCATCCCCTCCGGAAGGGCTAACACTGGGGCTTCGCATAGTTTCTGGCGAAGTGTCTCGAAGGAGGTCTGCTGCTCTGGGCCCCATGAAAAAGCAACACCCTTCCAGGTCAACTTGGTGAGTGGTACGACAATCCTGGAGAAATCCCTGATAAATCTCCAATAGTAACCAGCCAACCCTAGGAAACTCCTGATCTCAGTAGGTGACCCTGGCACCTCCCAACACATCACTGCCTCAATCTTGGCCGGATCGACCAATATCTCTTTCTGGTTAACGAGGTGCCCTAGGAACTGGACCTCCCGTAACCAGAAATCACACTTGGAAAATTTGGCATAAAGCCTCTCCGATCTCAAAACTCTGAGGATCTCTCTCAAATGTTCCTCATCTCTGGATCTTGAATACACCAATATGTCATCAATGAACACGATCACTGAGTGATCCAACATCGGCCTGCACACTCTGTTCATGAGATCCATGAACACCGTTGGTGCATTGGTGAGCCCGAAAGGCATCACCACGAACTCGTAATGCCCCTAACGAGTCCTGAATGTTTTCTTCTGGATGTCCTCATCTTGCACCCTCACCTGATGATATCCAGACCTCAAATCGATCTTGGAGAACCAAGATGCTCCCTGTAATTGATCAAACAAATCATCGATCCTCGGCAACGGGTAACAGTTCTTGACCGTCAGCTTGTTCAATTCCCTGTAATCAATGCACATCCGGTATGAACCATCCTTTTTTCTTAACAAAAAGGATAGGTGCTCCCCACGTCGAACTGCTCGGCCGAATAAACCCCTTCCACAGCAGCTCCTGAAGCTGTGAGGATAACTCCTGCATCTCTGGAGGCGCAAAGCAATAGGACGCCTTGGCGATAGGCGCAGCCCCCGGAACCAAATTGATACTGAACTCAACCTGTCTCTTGGGAGGCACACCCGGTAACACCTCCGGAAACACATCCGGGAACTCACGCACTATCGGAACCTCATCAATAGACCTCGGTCTCTCTGAATCAATCCTCGTATCCATCACATACGCTACAAATCCCTTACAGCCTTGCTGTAGACTTTGTCTCGCTCTAGCGGCTGAACAAAATACTGACCCAGAACGCGTACACTCACCGTACACCGTAAGAACTCCCCCACTAGGGTCTCGTATGGTCACCAGCTGTCTCTCACAGTCGATAACCGCTCCAAATTTGCTCAACCAGTCCATGCCCACGATAACCCAGCGCGACGTAAATAGTGAATTTAAGGTAGATAGATATCTATCCTTAGTGATCTAAACGAGAGTCGAAGATTTCTTTGATAGTAGTCCAACGATAAAAAGACAGACGAAAACGAAGTTCAGATGAAGGAGTTATGAATTTCGAACGGAGTTTTTCTGTCTCGGCCTACTAAAGATAATATATAAGTAATATACTTATAATATATTTAAAATAAAATCAAAATTAGCCAATGGAGTCTAAACAAGAGTTGTAGAGCATAATCTCACCTTCGCGTCGATATAAAGAACGTCAAAAACAGAGTTCGTATGCGAAAGTTATGAATTTCTGAAGTTTGGGGTGCGAACCCCAAAGCTGTGTCAGAGACCACGACGTGGCAAGCAGTGCCACGACGTGGCAAGTCTCCTGACACCTCCGGGAGTCCCCCAGATGCAACTTGGGATGATGCATGCAGTGACGGTCAAGCCCACGACGTGACAAAAGGTTCCACGACGTGGCAAGGACCAGTTTTGCCCTATAAATAGATTTGAAGGGCCAACCGAGTTTGGTTGCTTATTCTCTCATCTATCTCCCATATTACATCGATTTACGTGCAAAGAAGTACCCCCGAAGCCTTGGTATCAACCCCGAGACCCGAAGCAAGTCCCGCAGCCCGAAGATCCCGAGAAGAAAAGAGTTTCCGAGCCGAAGCTCTGCCCTCGAGAAACCCGGTGTGTGAAGTGATCCCGGTTTCACCAAAGAATACTAATTCTACAAGTCGTAGTGCTGTCCGATCATCTTCTGATCAATTGAGTGTATAGTCACTTTCATCTTACACATAGATATGAAGTATTTTATAAAATACGTGCTATGTGTATATATATTGTTGTTTATACGTGTGAGTATGTGATCACTTTCTTCTAACATATATATATATATATATATATATATATATATATATATATATATATATTAAGTATTTGCTATGAAATACGTGCTATGTGTTTATATATTGTTGTTTATTTGAGACGAGTGTGGAATCGATGTTTTATATAGGTATTAAATGAGTTAATATGTATATGTATTTTATATCTACAAATATGTTGCGTAGAACATGGGTAGATGAATTAGATGATGTGTGATGATAATTAGGTGATGAGAAATAGGTGATAATAATTTGGTGATGAGAAATAGGTGATGATAATTAGGTGATGAGAAATAGGTGATGATAGAAAAGTGATGATAGATAGGTGATGATAAATAGGTGATGTGAGATGAGAGGAGATACCATAACCTTGACCGGCGATGTGGCAATTTGGCGATGTAGTCATGTACCAGAGTATAGATGGCAACCACGGACTATTCTAGATGACCCCATGGAAACACCAGCAGGCTCATAACCTGTAGGTGATGAATTACGAGTCCAGGTGATGTTGTGGCTACGTATTCATGCGATGATACTCTAACCCTTACTATGAATTATGATTCCAGGCGATGTTGTGGCTACGTATTCATGCGATGATAGACTAATCCTTATTATGAGTTACCAGTCCAGGTGATGTTGTGGCTGCGTATTCATGCGATGATAGTCTAACCCTTATTATAGGTGATGTTGTGGCTGCATAATCATGCGATGATACCCTAATCCTTACTAGACATATATTGAGGGAGTGATCCCCGAATTAATATTGTCTATGCAATGTAGGCGATGATCCTTAGGAAAAGTTCTTAGGAACAAGCATATAAGGATATAAGATGTCAGGAGATGAGCGGTAAATATGATATAGGAGATGACCCTTAGGATAATATCTTTAGGGAAGATTAAAAGAAGATAATGGGGATGGGTAATTGGGTTGATAGTTTGATAATTAAATATAATAATTATATTATTGTGGGTTGAAAACCCTATATGCTCACCAGGCTTCCAAGCTCGACCCACTCAGTTTAATTCTAACACAGGTATCGATACGAAGCTGCTTTGCACTGAGACATTAAAGGAGATGTAAATCACTAGAGTAAATGAATGTATGTTCTGTTTATTCTTATGTGTCTGTATCGGAACATGACATCCCGATGTTTTATTATTTAATGAAAATACATTCTCTTTGAGAAATTTTTTGATAAGTTTTTATCATATCTTGTTTTGGGAACATATTCCGCAACCGTTTTCTTTAAACGATTACTCTGATTTATAAAACAAAACATAAACAAATCGGTTTTTTCTGGCCGAGAAATTGGGGATGTCACACCACCATACCTTGTCACTTCCTTGTCCTTTTTGCCTCACTCACAAGTCATTCCCACATTTTTAGAGATGGACACTCATCCTATCTCCTTATTTTCTTTCACTTGCTCTCATTTCACCAAAAACCCAACACAACTTTTCTCTCAAACTTTTTCTCTCTATTTCAAGACTCCAAGGCTGATCTTCAAGCTTTATTCTTCTCTTGGTAAGTATAATTCATCCTCCTTGTAATTATTGCACTTCATTCTACTCAAATCATTGATTGCTTACACAAACTCCATCACTTTAATGTTAGATTCTCGAAAATCTTCAAGGCATCTTCAAGTGTTATTGAGTTGATCACTTCCATTTTTCAACAATCGTCTACTGAAATCACCTAAGTTGAGTTCATACCCCTACATTTTCATATTTTCCTATGTTTTAAGGGGGAGAATACAAGTTAAATCATCAAGAACACAACTAAATATTTCTAACAGCTTACATCAGAAAATTGGACTCCATTCACGGACTATTTTAGTCAACTAAAACATTTTTGTTTTCAAAACTGTACATAGTTCAAGTATTTCAAGTTCCTAGCTTTAAAATGACTACTTGCAAATATCCATACGATTTTTCTACAATTTATGGTGATTTTTGCAAAGCGGCCTATCATTTCAAGGACCAAACCGGACCAGTCTGTGTTTATGGACGTTTTCACCTAAGTTGGAGGTCACTAAAAATAATGGAAAATTTTATGAACAAACTAGACTCATTAACCAAACTCCCAGAATTTACGGATTCTGATTTGGATCTTGTATGAAGTTTTTATAAATTTTCTAATAACAGTGATCGAAGTTGTTCCCAACAGAAAAATGCTAACATATTATTATCACCTTGTATCATGTTGAGCAAGGTGTATATCCTTATATGAATGTATGTTATTACAAAAGAATGATATTTTATCTTGGTATATGAACATGCTTCAGTTAATAAATGGATTTTGATATAGATATACATATGAAATATAAAGGATAACACGATTGCTATAATCAAAGTACATCCATTTTACTCAAACAATTGAACGAACTACGTTGAATATATATTACGTACGTTACCATTAATACCCTTGTTTTTGATAAACTATAATAGGTATGGTTTATGATACACTACATAACACACTCGTACAAAGATTGTACATTTATACAATAAGGGATTTTCATTACATTACACGTAAATTTGTTAAAGACTTTTGTGAGACATTCGCTTCACACTTACCATTAAGTAATATATTGTAACCAGAGTCTATTGGGGGAGAGCGTGATAGTTGTATATAGATCTATATTGGGTTTGACAAACCCACACCTTAACTGTATGCAACAGTTAGATCGGCAGGTCTGGGGTGACAAATGTCATAAACAATTCTGACGCCTGAAGAACGTCGTTTCAGGCCAACTAGGTCATAGCGTGGTTATAATGAACTTACAGAAAGTATTAACAAACATAATAATTTACGGGAATTTCATTTAATTCAAACGTGTTTATGTCGATTTAAACACATATCATTTTCTATTAGTAAAAGAGGTTACTTATACATTTTGGCTTTCGGTTATAAGACTACGTTACACAAATTTTAAGGAAAATATCGGATTTTTCTTAAACGAACACAACATTTACAAGAGAAAGAATTTTATCAAGTTTGAAAACAAAAGCTTATGAACTCACCAACCTTTGTGTTGACACTTTTTTAAACAACTTATATTCTCAAGAAATCACTAAACAGGTATCAAAGTGCATTTTGAGGATGGGACGTTAAGGCGTCAACATTTCATGTTTTGTTAACATATTGTAATTAATTTGGAAACATGTAACTCATACAATGATGTAACTATTTAAATTATATATATGTTGGTTGTGTTTGCTTAAATTACTATTGCAATTGTGGTTATGATACTATACATGAAGTCCTCCACCCTTGGACGTTTCCGCCATCCTTGGTTTGGGGGTGTGACAGATTGGTATCAGAGCATGATTTATAGTGAATTAAGTATATCAAACAACATAAGATATACAAACTATAAACACATTTGGGACTAAAAGTATCTGGTTTTAAACATTTCTCAATTGAATATACTTTTAGAAAATAAATATTTTTCTTGTTAAAGTGTACATAACGTACATTACATGTTCGAATAGTGCCATAATTAAGGAGAACATAAAGTGAAAGAGGAGGAGTTGAACACTACGAGTATGCCTTAGCATGTGTAATCAGTTATGGGAAGGATATAGCCTGATCAACTATATATCCGTCCAAGAAGTGACTTACGCATACTGGGGGATAGTCGTAATGGGCGACAAATCTAATAACCTAACTTCACCCTACAAAGAATGCTCTAAGAACCAAATATAAACATTTAAAATACTATAGGAGTATTTGTATATTGCTATAGCGCAATGTTATTATTATTATCCGTTATGTGCTTCTTACCCCCCATTTCTCGTGCAGACAACATAGCAGGATTTCACCTACCTGAAGACCCGTACTTTCCCAATCAGGGAAATGTTGGATGGATCGAGGAAGATCCCGAGCAAAAAATCGAAGAGGATCCCGAAAAGGATCCTGAGGACGATCCCGAGGACGATCCCGGGAAGGAACCCGAAGAGGAATCCGAGGAAGAACAAGAAGAAGAGGAGCAAGATGAAGACGAAGAAGAAGAACAGGAAGACGATGATATAGTCATGGTTGAGAATGAAATTGAAGAAGAACCGGAAGTATTCAACCCTCCTTACATCGCGAGGGTGCCCGCACACCGCTTTGGATACAACGGGCCTGAGCCCTGATGGGTAACAACGATCGAAAGGTGGAGTCGACAACAACGCCAGCGGTCACCATATGGCGACCAACGAGGTTATTACGACCTCATCCACGGTGGAACTGTTGATAGAGCTCTCCCTGTCATGACCCAGCGGATAGCGAGTAGGATGATCGTGGTAGGACGACGACCGATCAGGTCAGGGAGCTGAGTGCCATCGTAGAGTCTACCACTGCTCGCACTAGAGACCTGGAAGGAGACTCCCACTACAGAGACCAACTCATTCAAGACCTTCTCGCTACTCGAGCAGAAGCAAGGGAGTATCGGGAAAGATACATGGCACTCGAAGAGAGAATGGTCACAGCCGAATGGAGATTGGCAGAACTACAGGGCGCATCGACATCATCCCAGGCTCCATCAGGGAAAGATTGTCGTGATTAGAACTCATTACTATTCTCACATATTTGTAGTATAAGTTTATGAGTACGCATTGGTGCTACTCTTTTGTATGTAGGTTGACCCTGCGACTAAGTGATTACACTATTCAAAGGGCTTTTGTGCTATCAATACTATCTTTTGCATTGATGTAATGTAGACCCTTATGAGGTCAAATTTTCCCTAAAACGTTATGTACTAAAAGTTTATCAATGAATTTGGCATGCATTTTATTTTATTTTATTGAATGTTTGGCACTGGACTTCATAACCTGATAACACAAATAGTTTACAAATAATAAAGTCGTGATAAAAATACAAATGAGATGAAACAAGTAACACTCGACTCGTTATTACTATTGAAGTCTTACCGACTGGTCATTTTTTTAAAATTATGACAGAACCATGCCACCAAGGAAAAGACCAAGACCTTCCGGCAACTTAGTGCCGCCCCCTCCGCCACCACCTCTGCAGTTCGATCCTGCGATGTTTCAGGCTACAGTGACGGCAGCCGTGGCGACAACAATGTCGCAAATGGGTACAAATGGTTATGGATCCTGAGCTACCAATTCAATTCATGGGGACAGCACGGGGCGTACGAAGGAGTGCTCTTAGAAAGACTTCACGAATGGTAAACCCGACCCTTTCAATGGATGTGGGGGCGTCATCACACTGGTGTAATGGTTCGAAAGGACCGAGGCATTCTTCGAAATATGTGCTTGTCCCGAAGTGAGCAAGGTCAAGTATGTGGCATTCACTTTCACCGGAAAAGCTCTTACTTGGTGGAATGGCCGAGTTAATTCACTTACTCCTGCAGTGGCTAACTCTATAAGCTGGGAGGATTTAAAAACTTTGATGCTAAAGGAGTATTGCCCGAGGGGCGAAATACAAAAACTTGAAGAAGAAATTTGGAACCTCAGGATGTCGGGCACAGACCTTGAAACTTATATTGCCCGCTTCAATGACCTAGCACTCCTTTGTCCAACAATGGTCACTCCAAAGGAGAAGAAGGTGGAGCAATACCTCTGGGGGCTGTCATCCCAGATTCAAGCTAGTGTACTGGCCTCGAAACCTACTACCTTTGAGAGTGCCAAGGAATTGACACAAAAACTTATCGATCACAGGGCTAGCCGTGGTACCGTGATAGGCACCACCGACCCAACAAAAGGAGGGAACAACAAGAGGAAGTTCTGGAACAATAAAAAGAAACAACCAACGCAGGACCCCGCCAAGAAGCAACAGACTGTTGCTATCCGTGCTGCCACCACTTCTACCACTCCGACACTATCAAAGCAATATATAGGGAGTCTCCCTAAGTGCAACAAGTGCAACTTCCACCACAATGGTGCTTGTCGGGAAATGTACTGCAAAAACTGTGACAGAAAAGGGCATACTGCTCGTTTTTGTAAAGCGCTAGCACGACCGATCAACCAAGTTGCCAATGCAGGGGCGAGCCAAACCTGCTATGGATGTGGTGAATAATGTTGGGGGTACAGGAAGAGTCCTAACTTTAGGGCATGGAGAAGAAGTCAAGGACCCCTCGGTGGTTACTGGTACGTTCCTCCTCAATAACTCTTATGCATGCGTACTTTTCGATAGTGGGACAGAAAGAAGTTTTGTAAGTCACCAATTCAAACATATACTTAAGCAAAATTCACAGTCATTAAAAAATTCACACGTCGTAGAAATGGCAAACGGAAAGGTTGAGCGCGCTAATGATATTTACATAAGGTGTAATGTCACTCTAGACAACCATTCGTTCAAAATCGATCTAATGTCAGTCACCATAAAAAGTTTCGACATCATCATTGGTATGGATTGGTTAAGCTCTCATCGTGCCGGCATCCTACGTTACGAAAGGGCCATTCACCTTAATTTGTCAAACGGCGAAACCCTTCTCATCTATGGCGATAAACCCAATGCAAATTTGCAAATCATCTCTTGTGTCAAAGCCCAAAAGTACCTCCGAAAGGAATACCGTGCATTCTTATCCCACGTCATAGATAAGAAACAAGACACGAAGGACATCAAGGAAATTCCAGAAGTATGCAACTTCCCTGACGTATTCCCAGAAGACCTGCCAGGTGTACCACTCGCACGACAAGTCGAATTCTTAATCGACTTAATTCCTGGGGCTACCTCCATTGCCAAAGCTCCATACCGCCTAGCACCGGTAGAGATGCAAAAACTGTCCAACCAATTGAATGAACTGTTGAGCAAAGGGTTCATTAGACCTAGCTTTTCACCCTGGGGTGCACCAATCCTTTTTATGAAAAAGAAGGATGAATCATTTCGCATGTGCATCGACTACCGGGAATTAAACAAACTTACCATCAAGAACCGATATCCCCTACCCTGAATCGACGACCTCTTCGATCAACTTCAGGGAGCAAGTTATTTTTCAAAAATCGACTTGAGGTCGGGTTATCATCAGCTGCGAGTTCAAGAAGAAGATGTCCCTAAGACAACATTTAAAACTCGCTATGGGCACTACGAGTTTGTAGTGATGCCATTCGGATTAACCAACGCGCCTGCGGTGTTCATGGATTTAATGAACCGAGTGTGCCGACCCTTCCTAGATAAATTCGTGATCGTGTTCATTGACGATATCTTGGTCTATTTGAGGAGAGAAGAAGAGCACATGCAACACCTACGACTAGTTCTGGAGACCCTAAGAGCCGAGAAGCTTTACGCTAAGTTTTCAAAGTGCGAATTTTGGCTCCAAGAAGTGGTATTCCTTGGCCACGTGGTAAGCAAGGAAGGAATACACGTGGATCCCTCAAAGATCAAGGTGATTGAAAATTGGTCAGCACCTACAACGCCAACAGAAATCCAACAATTTTTGGGACTCGCACGCTACTACCGAAGATTCATACAGAACATCTCCAAGATTGCTAAGCCCCTCACCACCCTGAATCAGAAAGGTGTGGTGTTCAAATGGGAAGATAAACAAGAAGCTGCCTACCAGACACTAAAGCAAGCCCTATGTAGCGCACCGATCTTGTCTCTTCCAGAAGGAACTGATGATTTCGTGGTGTATTGCGATGCTTCGAATCAAGGTCTCGGTTGTGTGCTCATGCAAAGGGGGAAGGTTATCGCTTATGCGTCAAGGCAACTTAAGACCCACGAATTTAACTATACCACCACGACCTCGAATTGGGAGCGGTAGTGTTCGCCTTGAAGATCTGGAGACACTACCTCTACGGAACAAAGTGCACCATCTTCACCGCTCACAAAAGTCTTCGGCATATTCTCAATCAAAAAGAGCTCAACATGCGACAAAGAAGATGGGTAGAGCTATTAAACGATTATGAGTGCGAAATCTGTTATCATCCGGGCAAGGCTAATGTTGTAGCCGATGCCCTAAGCAGAAAAGAATACTCGGGTCGCCGGGTGAAGTCAGTAACAATGACGATCCATTCGCACCTGTTCACATAAATCAAGGAAGCTCAACGTGAAGCCTTGAAACCAGAAAATGTGACAGGTGAGGCATTGAGAGGGATGGATAAAAACCAAGAAGTCAAGAAGAACGAAGCTCGCTACCTCATGAACCGGATCTGGACACCGAAGTTCGGTGGGTTCCGAGACGTTGTCATGAACGAAGCACACAAGACACGATATTCCATCCATCCAGGTTCGGATCAGATGTATCTAGACCTCAAGAAGTTATACTGGTGGTCGAACATGAAAGTTAAGATTGCTACCCATGTGGGCAAGTGTCTGACTTGCGCCAAGGTCAAGGTAGAATACCAGAAGCCATCATGCCTACTACAACAGCCGGATATACCTGAGTGGAAGTGGGAACGGATAACCATGGACTTTATAACCAAGCTGCCTAGGACATCGGGTGGGCTTGACACCATATGGGTAATAGTAGACAGATTGACCAAGTCTGCGCACTTCCTACCAATAAAGGAAACCAACAAGATGGAGAAGTTAACCAGGACATACATCAAGGAGATTGTGCGACTGCATGGTGTACCAATATCCATTATCTTTGATCGAGATAGTAGATTCACCTCGCGATTTTGGCAGTCCTTACAGAAATGTCTGGGAACTAGGCTAGATATGAGTACGACCTACCATCCGCAAACCGACGGGCAAAGTGAGCGCACTATACAGACGTTAGAAGACATGTTGAGAGCCTGTGTGTTAGACTTTGGTAAGGCGTGGGATACTCATGTTCCACTTATCAAATTTTCCTATAATAACAGCTATCACACTAGCATTGGAGTAGCTCAATTCGAAGCTCTCTACGGTCACAAGTGTAGATCACCTCTGTGTTGGGCCGAAGTGGGGGATACTCAACTAGCTAGAGGGCAAGTTCCTGATAGCACCCTTACCGAGACTGAAATCATAAGGGAGACCACAGAAAAGATTGTTCAAATTCAGGAAAGACTAAAGGCGTCTCGTGATCGACAAAAGAGTTACGCAGACAAGCGACGCAAACCCTTGGAATTCCAAGTCGGAGATCGGGTACTACTAAAAGTTTCCCCTTGGAAAGGAATGATACGCTTCGGTAAGCGTGGGAAACTAAACCCGAGGTACATCGGACCGCTTGAAATCCTTGCCAGGATTGGTCCTGTGGCGTACAAACTCCGATTAACACAAGAACTTAGTAACATACACCCTACCTTCCATGTATCACACTTGAAAAAGCGCCTATCGGATGAGACACTTGTAATACCTCTCGACGAAATCGAAGTTAATGAAAATCTCCACTTCGTGGAGGAACCAGTCGAAATCATGGATCGAGAGATCATGCGAACAAAACAGAGTCGTATTCCCATTGTAAAAGTCCGCTGGAATGCTAAACGGGGACCTGAGTTCACCTGGGAACGCGAAGATCAAATGAAACAAAAATACCCGCATCTTTTTCCTAACTCTTGAAGTCCTAGTCAAAACGAAAATTTCGGGACGAAATTCCCTCTAACGGGGGGATGATGTGACAATAGTCAAATTCGGGTCAAGTCAAAGTCAACCAAAGTAAAAAAGTCAAACCGGACGACCCAATTAACCCTTGCGTTTTAGGGTTTACGTTGTGTATTTACTAAACAATTCGTTATTTTAATGAGAAAACATCATTTGAAAAATCCATGTGATTGAAATTTTCATAAGCCTTAAATGCGGTAAACAATGAACCAAGGCGATAAAACACTAAAGCACACTCATCGGGAGTGTGTAAGACACTAAAACATGGCTTAATGGGGTTTATGGACCTTGCATTGCGAAGCCGGACCCTCAAAAAGGTCACAAACGAAACCTCTCTCAATCGTTTTCACTCTATCTCTTTCTATTTGAAATCTCTCCCAAATCTCTCTCAATGGTTCCGGTAACTTTTTGAAGTCATTCAGATCATTCCGACCCTTAACCGGGTCAAAAATCGCTTAAAACGGAGTTAGAATGCGTGAAATACCCTAAAAGACCCAAAACCCTCTATATAGGGCCGAAGCCTCTTAGGGCCGAAAGTCCTCTTAGGAACCGAAACCAAGAGAGCCAAACCCAGCAGTTGAACCGAAAGTCCTCTCGGAACTGAAACCCCCCTCTCAGGACCGAACCTCGTAGACCCGAATCCTCTCTTTCAGGCCCGAACCTCGCACAAGGCCCGAACCCGAGTCTCGGTCCATTTCGCTCCCGCTCGCCTTTAGGTCTATGTCGCTCCTGATGCTTTCGGACCGAACCGCCCTTCGCTTCTTGCTGTTTCGCTTCATTTCGCCTCTCGCCCAGCCTCAGGAGGACCGAACCTCCGGCCAGGATCGAGAGGTCTCGCTGGAAGTTCATTTCTTTCCGGTTTTCGACTATGACTTCATTTTAGCTTTGTTTTTCATCGTTTTAACGCGAGATTTTCACCCAAAACTTTATTTTAACATATAAGTCCCCTTAATTAATGATTAATCACTCTTTTAGGAATAAAACCTTATCCAAGAAGAGTGGGTGAAGTACAAAGGTTGAGTGTTGACTTTTCTTTGTATTATGACACAAACAACCACCATACCCACTCCATGACTAACCCACACTCCTCCCCACCATACCTTGTCACTTTCTTGTCCTTTTTGCCTCACTCACAAGTCATTACCACGTTTTTAGAGATGGACACTCATCCTCTCTCCTCATTTTCTTTCACTTGCTCTCATTTCACCAAAAACTCAACACAATTTTTCTCTCAAACTTTTTCTCTCTATTTCAAGACTCCAAGGCTGATCTTCAAGCTTTATTCTTCTCTTGGTAAGTATAATTCATCCTCCTTGTGATTATTTCACTTCATTCTACTCAAATCATTGATTGCTTACACAAACTCCATCACTTTAATGTTAGATTCTCGAAAATCTTCAAGGCATCTTCAAGTGTTCTAGAGTTGATCACTTCCAGTTTTCAACAATCATCTACTGAAATCACCTAAGGTGAGTTCATACCCCTAAATTTTCATATTTTCCTATGTTTTAAGGGGGAGAATACAAGTTAAATCATCAAGAACACAACTAAATATTTCTAATAGCTTACATCAGAAAAGTTGGACTCTATTCACGGAATGTTTTGGTCAACTAAAACATTTTTGTTTTCAAAACTGTACAAGGTGCAAGTAGTTCAAGTTCTTAGCTTTAAAATGACTACTTGCAAATCTCCATACGATTTTTCTACAATTTATGGTGATTTTTGCAAAACTGACTATCATTTCAAGGACCAAACCGGATCAGTCTGTGTTTATGGATGTTTTCACCTAAGTTGGAGGTCACTTAAAATCATGGAATAATTTATGAACAAACTAGACTCATTATCCAAACTCCAAGAATTTACGGATTCTGATTTGGATCTTTTATAAAGTTTTTATAAATTTTCTAATAACAGTGATCGAAGTTGTTCCCAACAGAAAATTCTAACATATTATTATCACATTGTATCATGTTGAGCAAGGTGTATACGCTTCTGTGAATGTATGTTATTACAAAAAAATGATATTTTATCTTGGTATATGAACATGCTTCAGTTAATAAATGGATTTTGATATAGATATACATATGAAATATAAAGGATAACACGATTGTCATAATCAAAGTACATCCATTTTACTCAAACAATTGAACGAACTACATTGAATATAGATTACGTACGTTACCATTAATACCCTTTTTTTTTATAAACTATAATAGGTATGGTTTATGATACACTACATAACACACTCATACAAAGATTGTACATTTATATAATAAGGGATTTTCATTACATTACACGTAAATTTGTTAAAGACTTTTGTGAGACATTCGCTTCACACTTACCATTAAGTAATATATTGTAACCAGAGTCTATTGGGGGAGAGCGTGATAGTTGTATATAGATCTATATTGGGTTTGACAAACCCACACCTTAACTGTATGCAACAGTTAGATCGGCAGGTCTGGGGTGACAAATGTCATAAACAATTCCGACGCCTGAAGAACGTCGTTTCAGGCCAACTAGGTTATAGCGTGGTTATAATGAACTTACAGAAAGTATTAACAAACATAAGAATTTATGGGAATTTTATTTAATTCAAACGCGTTTATGTCGATTTAAACACATATCATTTTCTATTAGTAAGAGAGGTTACTTATACATTTTGGCTTTCGGTTATAAGACTACGTTACACAAAGTTTAAGGAAAATATCGGATTTTTCTGAAACGAACACGACATTTACAAGAGAAAGACTTTTATCAAGTTTGAAAACAAAAGCTTATGAACTCACCAACCTTTGTGTTGACACTTTTTCAAAAACAACTTATATTCTCAGGAAATCACTAAACAGGTATCAAAGTGCATTTTGAGGATGGGACGTTAAGGCGTCAACATTTCATGTTTTGTTAATATATTGTAATTGATTTGGAATCATGTAACTCATACAGTGATGTAACTCTTTCAATTATATATATGTTGGTTGTGTTTGCTTAAATTACTATTGCAATTGTGGTTATGATACTATACATGAAGTCCTCCACCCCTGGACATTTCCGCCATCCTTGGTTTGGGGGTGTGACATTCTGACTCCTAGATCTTGAATCAGCGGGCTTGGCTCGCTTGGCTGTCGGCTGAGATTGCACTGGCCGCCGATCCCTCCCCTGAGACTCAACCTCCTCCCTAGGCTGAGACCGCACCGGTCGATGATCCCTCCCATGAAGCTCAGTAAATGTCCGGTACGTCGAGTTTGCCACGAACTCCCGTATATCCCTCCTTAAAATGCTCAGATATCAGCTCATACGTGCCTGCTTGGAGGACACGTGCTTTGGGCAAAACATCGCCCGCTCATGGAACATCCTCGTAATCACTGTGACAGACTCAGTACCCCGCTTAAGGGTCAGAAAATCCTGGGCCAAACGCTCCCTCTCTACCTGGGGAATGTACTCATCTCGAAACATAGGAGTGAACCTCTACTAAGTCACTACAACAAGCTCAGCAGGCGAATAATGCGCCTTCACAAACCTCCACCAGTCCTTCGCTCCCAAGCAAAGCTGGTTCAACGCGAATCGGACTCTCAAATGCTCTGGAGATGAGTAGGTGAAGAAACACCCCTCGATGTCTGAAATCCACCTCATCGCTGCAATCGGGTCCTGGGTCCCATCAAACTTCGGTGTTTTTGTGTTGCTGAACTCCCAGAACCGCAACGCATCATCACCTTGTGGTCTAGCCGCAACTACACCTGCAGTGGCCGCAGCAACAACAGCATCAGTAAGAGCAGCGTATCTCTCGTCGAATGTCTCTACCAGGGTGGTCTTGATAGACCCGTACATCTCAGGAATCTCATCGCAGATGGCAGCAGCCACCTCATCATGAATCATCTGGCAGAGCTCCTCGTCACTCACACCCCCTCCACTAGTCCCATGTAACGCCCGTAGATCCGAGCTAGCCAAATTAGAGACGATAAGCATCAAAAATGACTTTTTTATGGAAGATTATTTAGAAGTATTAATCTTGACCAAGTTGTAGTATAATTTCACAAGGTTTTCGTGCATATAAAGAACGCCAAAATCCGAGTTATAACGAAGAAGTTATGACCTGTCAAAGTTTCGCAACAGAACCGGCATGACCCAGCGCGACCCAACGCGACGTAAATAGTGAATTTAAGGTAGATAGATATCTATCCTTAGTGATCTAAACGAGAGTCAAAGATTTCTTCGATAGTAGTCCAAAAACAAAAAAGACAGACGACAACGGAGTTCAGATGAAGGACTTATGAATTTCGAACGGAGTTTTCCTGTCCCGGCCTACTAAAGATAATATATAAGTAATATACTTATAATAAATTAAAAATAAATTCAAAATTTGCCAATGGATTCTAAACGAGTGTTGTAGAGCATTATCTCACCTTCGTGTCGATATAAAGAACGTCGAAAACGGAGTTCGTATGCGAAAGTTATGAATTTCTGAAGTTTGGGGTGCGAACCCCAAAGTTGTGTCAGAGACCACGACGTGGCAAGCAGTGCCACGATGTGGCAGGTCTTCTGACACCTCCGGCAGTCCCCCAGATGCAACTTCAGATGACGCATGCAGTGACGATCAAGCCCACGACGTGGAAAGGGCTAATTTTGCCCTATAAATAGATTTGAAGGGCTAGCCGTTTAGGGTTGGTATTTTCTCTCATCCCTCTCATGTTTTTCCTAGATTTACGTGCAAGAAATATCCTGAAGCCCCGGTATCAACCCCGAGACCCGAAGCAAGTCTTGAAGCCCGAAGATCCCGAGAAGAAAAGAGTTTCTGAGCCGAAGCTCTGCCCGCGAGAAACCCGGTGTGTGAAGTGATCCCGGTTTTACTGAAGAATATCTACTTGAAGAGCCGTAGTGTTGTCCGATCATCTTCTAATCAAGTGAGTGTGTAGTCACTTTCATCTTACACATTGATATGAAGTATTTTATAAAATACGTGTTATGTGTTTATATATTGTTGTTTATACATGTGAGTGTGTGGTCACTTTCTTCTAACACATAAATATTAAGTATTTGCTATGAAATACGTGCTATGTGTATAATATAAAGTTGTTTATATGCGTGAGTGTATAGTCCCTTTCATAACACGATTTTAATACAAGTATTGTTTGAATGTATTAAGTATTAACACATCAAGAGGTATTCATCTAAACTAGTTTTTATATTGTATAACTTCAATTGTATGCTAGTTAGGATGTATGCTTTGGAAAATTGAAAAAACATGTATAATTAGATAAAACATAGATCCGAAGCATCTAGAGTTGCATGTGCACCATAGGAGTGTTATAGTGCTCAAAACCCAACACTGGTATCAGAGCCTAGGATTGTTTTCTTTTATATTGATGCTATTGTATTATTTTTCAAAGCTGGAAAATTGTTCTTATAGCACTGTAACGCCTGTGTTTCCAGGCTTGCCATTTTTAGCAATGTAATGGTATAGGTTAACCTTTGTAATCCGTTTTGAAATAATAAGACTGTATTATTTGAGTATTATGTGTTTTGTGCTTAATTGCTTAATTATGTGGTTTGGTTAATTAAGAATTAAAATAAGCGTCAAAACTTAAGTGTAAAATAAACTTGATATCTTTAGATAATGTTGTAGTAGTTGAAACAAGGTTTCCGAAGATATAAAGAATGCCGAAATCCGAGTTATAACGAGGAAGTTATGACCTGTCGAAGTTTCGCGACAGAACCGGCAACGCTGAATAACGTAAAAAGTAAAATTTACGTTAAAGCGATATTTAGCCTTAGTGATCTAAACGAGAATCGAAGATCTCGTTGTTAGTATCAAAGCGATAAAAAGTTAGGCGAGAACGGACGTCGAACGAAGAAGTTATGAATTTATAACGAAAATTTCTGTCCCGGCCTATTAAATATAAATAATAAAAATAAATTCAAAATTAGCCGATGGAGTCTAAACGAAAGTTGTAGAGCGTAGTCTCACCTTTCTGTGGATATAAAGAACGTCGAAAACGGAGTTCGTATGAAGAAGATATGAATTTCCGAAGTTTATTAATTAATTTGTATTTATTTTTAATTGAAAATCCGGAAGCATTATCCGAAGACGAGTCACAGCTCTGATCCGAGGTACGCGCCGTGTACTCGAGTACGCCCCGCGTACAGCCAAAGTGTCGACACTTCGGATGACGCATGCAGTGACGCATTTCGGAGCCTGTACGCCCCGCGTACGAGAGGCTTCCAGCCTCCTATAAATAGGATGCGAGGGTTCCGGGTTTATTTGCTAATTTCCTCTCGTTTTGTGCCGAAGCTCTGCGGTTTTACCCCCGAAGCCATCCCGAAGCCCCGGTAATATTCCCGAGTCCCGAAGCGAGTCCCGAGATCCCGAAGATCCCGAGAAGTGCGGTTTCCGAGCCGAAGCTCTGCCCGCGAGAAGTTCAATTTTCGTAGAGATCTTCCAGATCTGCGGAGGATTATTACTTTTGCGAGTCATAGTGCTGTCCGATCATCTTCTGATCAAGTGAGTGTATACTACCTTTCATAAACGCAATAATAATACAAGTATGGTTCGAGGGTATTAAGTTTATTGTCGTTTATACGCGTGAATGTGTTGTTACTTTCTTCTAACGTATAATTATGAAGTATTTTATACGAGATACGTGTTATGTGTATATTTTGTTGTTATGTGTGTGAATGTATATTCACTTTCTTCTATCTTACAGATCTGATTATTTCTATACGAAATACGTGTTATGTGTGTGTGCCTCATCTGTTATATAGAAAATGTATTGATCAAGCATGCTATACAGGTTTTGAAAATATGTATAAAAATGTATGTTTTTATCTACTAATATGTTGGGTAGAACATGGGTAGATAGTTGGTGTGTAATAAACAGATGAGAGGCCTCGTTGTTGTTTGATCCAGTCATCTAGCGGAATTTAGATGACGACCACGGACTTTTCTAGATAGTCATGTGGAACGCTAGCAGGCTCATAACCTGTAGGTGTTAATGAACTTGGGTGTTCATTCGCTGTATTCCATCCCCCTCATGGTTGCCTTATTTGACTTATATTGCTGAGGAAACCCCGCAGCATGTGTTGTCACCCCGATGAAAATATTCTTAGATTAGGTCCCTTGTGTTAGTTATTTTAGGGACGTAAAGTGAGAATAATGGGAATAGGTAACTGGGTTATTGTTGGTTGATAATAATTAATTTAATTATTTATTGTGGGTTGAAAACCCTATATGCTCACCAGGCTCCCAAGCCTGACCCACTCAGTTTTATTTGTATTACAGGAAGTGGCGCAAGGGCGTAAGATGGATGAACCATCAAGTTGTTTTGTTTACAAGTCTGCATATGTTTATATTTGTTATATGACTTGTAATGTATTCGTTTATGCTTATTGGTCTGTATCGGAACATGACACCCCGAGTTTTGATTATAATGAAAATACATTTCTTTTATGAAATGCTTCGGTAAACATTGTTTTATCATGTTTTGTTTTTGGGAACAAATTCCGCAACTCTATCAAATCAAAAGGATTTACTCTGAAAATATTTAAAAGCATAAATGAAAATCGGTCTTTTCTGGCGAGATTTTGGGGATGTCACAAGCACCTACTCGACGAGTACATGAATGGACTCGATGAGTAGGTTGAGCTTTGCCTTGAACTCGATGAGTCCACTATTGGGCTCGACGAGTTGGTTAATCAGACAACAGTTTTTCGGGGTTTTTGGCCAGAATTGGATTAGGATCATTACCACAAACTGTTTTGAATCATAAAATCTGTTTTTATATGGTAGTGACCATGCTCATCCAATTAAAAGATAATTGTCAAAAATTCAAGATTTGTATTAGGTTATGTGATAGGCTAATTTCTTGTAAAATTGTTGATGCAAATTATCTTGACTTATGGGTTTAACTAGGTCATAGATAAATTGTTTGATAAATTTTTGTTAGAGCTCTGAACCGGCCAGTCAGGGTCGAATGCACCAATGTCGACCCTTTTCGGATTTGTATCTGGGTTTATTGTATGTGGATATGTTAGTGACCTGTTAGGTTGGTATCCAGATATATAGGATGATGTTATGTTGGTGACCTGTTAGGTCGGTATCCTGGTATATAGGATGATGTTATGTTGGTGACATGTTAGGTCGGTAAACTGGTATATAGGATAATGTTATGATTAGTGATCTGTTAGATCAGTTTGACTGTTGTATATGCTAGCTCATGATATTATATGTTGATTGTGTGTGTGGGGTTAAGTTAAGGCGGACATGCTTTGCGCTCTAGGCCAACATACCCAGGGCGGCCCAGATAGACTGTAGACCCGGTAAGGGCGTACTAGTCAAGCCGAAGGCCCGACGAGCGGTCAGGATAGGTTGAAGGCCTACGAGGCGGTCTAGACATGTTGATGGCTTGGAGAGCGGTCCAAATAGGCTGATGGCCCTGCGAGGCGGTCCAATCAGGCTAATGGCTCATTATGTTTTTTTTTAACCGACAAATACAAATATATAATCTACACTTAAACTAACACCTAATTCCACCTATGTCCACGATGGGACTTGAACCCTCGATCTCAATGAGGGAGGGCACCACCTGATACCGCTGGGTTAGAAGCCTTTTGGTAATGGCTCATGTATGCTCGTTGTTTACTTACTATAATATAGCTATGATTTATATGGCGTTGGTATTTTGGGGGAAAGTCACTAAGCTTCGGGCTTACAGTTTTTTATTTTGTTTCAAGTACTTCAGATGATTGCGGGAAGGCGAATGCGTAATCGTGCACCTCATCGCATTTTTATGATTATGTTTCTGGAATACTCTGATATGAAACTATTTTGAAAACATTTTGTAATAAATACTGGTTTTTAAATGTTTGAAAATATTTTAAATTGACTTGAACTTTATTGATGTTACATTGGGCTCTTTATATTAAATTATATGTGTATCTACATGTGGTATAGGTCACCTATAAATTATCATGTCACGTTGACTATGAAATTGTAAATTTTGACTACGAATTTCAAACATTTAATAAGAATTACAATTTCACATATGAATTGTCGTTTCACCATGAATTGTCCTGTCACTCTAACTATAAAATTTTACACTTTGTTTACGAATTTTAAACATATAATAAGAATTGTCATTTCACCATCTTGTTAACTTTAATTTTACTTTTTTTGATGTATCGAAATGCATACCGAACTGAAATAGTGAACATTTTACTACCACCTACTCAGTGAAAATTACCAAACTATGTAAAGTATGAATTCCTGACCTTCAAATCAGAAGTGTGATATGTCCATCGACAAATCTTATTACGAAGAACACAACAATTTTTTTTAGCCCAAATGAACTTTTTATGTAAAAGTTATTGGCGTGTTTGACAAAAGTAGCTGTTAGCTGGAAGCGGGTAGCGAGTAGCTGGTAGCGGGAAGCTGTAGTTTTTATTTGTTATATGAATGTTTGGTAAAAGGAACTGGAAGCTTTTGAAATATATAAAATTACATAAAAGGACAATTGATTAAAAATAAAAAAGTATATAAATATATTTTTAAGGGTAATTATGGAAATTGATTTCAAAAGCTCCGGAGCGTTTTGTTAAAAGCTACATGAAGTAGCTTTTAGAATCGGAACGTTTTGATAAAACTAAAAGTTAAACGTTCGTACTGCCAAACGAAACTTTTTGTTTAAACTAGAGCGTTTTGTCAAAAGCTAAAAGCTAGAAGCTCCTAAACGCTTCCAAAAACTCTGTGCCCAACATGTCCTAAGTTTTAAAGTTCAAAAAAATGGATTTTTAAAGGCCACATATGCGGAATCCACGTAATCTGCAAAAATGCTGTTATTATTTGGCTATTTTATAATTTTTCTTTTTGAAAAAGAATTATGTTATGTTAGATCATTTCCACAAATTTCAAATTTTTGCAAACATATCTACGATTTAACGTCATGATAAGAATTAAGAAAAGTTAGATTTGGTTTCATTAGCTTTCCTTTTTGATGGTTTGACAAAAGGTTAAAGGAAAAATCTCATTTTCCACCTAATCGAATAACTTATGCCACAAGAAAAGAAAACGTTGGAAAGATTGTACATCCGAATTTTATAACCTCACCAATTACTCTACTATTAGAAACAATGTTACGAAAAGTCTACACATCAATTTGAAAAGAATGTAACCACTTATAAACTGCGACCGAAATTAAAATTGTCATATATATTATTTTCTTAATCCAAAATAAATACAATCTTTAATTATGTATAGCAACTAACAAACACTAACATTTGATTTGTAAATATGTAGTTCAGTACCAAGATTTCACTGTAAATCATATACATAAAATACCCCTAAATATGGATAAAAAAGAACTGTGTAAAATGAAAATCGATATTACAAACGCTTATTAATATGAAAAGGAATAATTTCCATTAAAAAGTCACCCTAAAATTAAACTATTATGTTTATTCTATTTGCTAATACATTCCAAAAATTATTACAAATTTAGTTAAAATAATTTAAACCGAAAATTTAAGTTATTTAAACATATTTTTCTTTAAATAGTTGAACATTCAAACAAAAAAGCAAGAAGCTAGTTAAAAAACAATTACAATGAAGTTGTATTAACTACTAAGACTGTTAGGTGTGGGCAACATGTTATTACATGTTATAACACCCAAAGTGTTCATCTCATCATCCTACGGCGTACTTTTGGTGTTATAACACCCAATGTAGAAAAGGACAATACCAAATAACGTATAATAACACCTATCATTTTCTATTTAATTTTTTTTTCAATATTTGTAATTTCCATTTTTCTATGTTGTTTTATTTTTTAATTATGTCATAATAATTTTTAAAAAACATATAAATTAAATAACACATAATTAAAATAAATACTAATTAAAAACTACATTACAACGAAAAAAAATAAAAACGAAATTACAACGAAAAAAAACATTGACCGAAAAAAAAAACATTGACAAAAAAAAAAACACTAATATTCGTCTAAATATTTCTGCTCGATCTCCGCCTTCATTTTTCGGAGTACCTCCAACCGTTTCGGTGGCAAATTCTTCTTGCTAGTTTGAAGAATTGTCAAATCTTTCGCAATGCGATCTTCTGCGGCTTCACGACGAAGGAACTCCAAATGATCCTGTTGCAACTCATATATTTTACGCGCGATTTCGTTGTGATTGTCAAAATTTTGTTTCATTTCGGCTTGCTCTCGATGTCTACTTTCGGCTTCATCCGCGTGTCGTTGAGCACGTCTCGCTTTGTCGTGGCCTATCGGTCGTCGAGGCGGGGAGATCTCTTCAAGGTCGTTCAAGTCATCTGGTATGTCATCCGTGTCCGCATTGAGGTCAATGTTTGTGCGTGCTTTTGAAACATCAACCGAACCCGAGCCGCGCGACCTCTTCGATTGTTGTTCCATAAATGTGTCTGTTTTATTCCACTTTGGATCTTCCTTGACAATCTCCCAAATTTTTTCCAGCTAAAAAACGTGACCAGTCTCGACATGATATTGTTCCATCGCCGCTCTATAAACATCAAAATCGGTCGCAGTGCGAGGAAATTTTGTTATGGATGGAATTGAACTTGGTGCACTTCTTGCTTATTTGAGTCAATTTGCTACTCAAGGTGTCGTGATTGCAGTACTTTTCATCTTTATTCAAAATTGTACGAAATTTCCCGATCACGACTTCCCAAAATACACCTTTTCACATATCGTTTCCTTGCGTTGGATTTTTTGATGTACCGCACCAAGGCACCGCCAACGCATATTCCTCCTCCGCGGTCCACCATACTGGAGGTTCATCATCTGATTGCTCCACCGGAACCACTTTCCCTTTCCTTCATGCTCTCCCTTATTGGGCCGTTATTTTCCGCTCCCCCCCCCCCCCCCCCCTTTTGTGTCTCGGGTACTGTTTGTTGGGTGGGCAGTGGTTGTGTGATCTTTTGTTGCATTGTAGCAAATGGGTTGAAAAGGTTTTGTAGAAGGTTTATAGGCAATTGTGGTGGGGTGAGGCGGGATTGAAAAAATTGCTTTGAGTGTTGATAATATTCACGTACATTTCGTATTGTACAAAACCAAGAGGCGGATGTGTATTTGTGTTTGGAGGAGTGTTCGAGTTTTGATCCATAGTATTCAAAAGAGAAATTTGTTGAAGATTTGAAATATGAGTTGATATGAGATAAAAAAAATGGTGTGTGTATATATATATATATATATATATATATATATATATATATATATATATATATATATATATATATATATATATAGGTGTAAAAGAGGTAAAAAGATAGAAAAAAATAATTTTTTTTAAACGTTTTTGTCCATTTTACAACGGTTCAAAATCGAAATGTATACTTTGGAATTGAATTTGCATCGAAATAATTGCTGCTTTCAAGCGTTAGCATGGTAACGCGTTATACCATAATGCGTTATACCATAACGTGTAATAACGTATATGGAGCGCGGTGTTTCAGACGTTATAACATCGTTTTTGCTAGTCTACGTCGGAATAACGGCAACTGCCACTCCTAGCCGTCTAAGTTTCAATCAAATCCGTCAGGTTAAAAGCAAAGTTTTGTATTTCTATTAATCATTCAAATAAAAGACTGATAAACTATAAAATCGAACATCTCCTTTTTAAGAGTTTTGTAACCAAAGATAGTGTCTCGTCATATCACCCACACACCCACCATAAAGAGAAAACAATCGCCTTCATAACCAACATTTTTTGTCTTCATTGCCCATAAAGAATCAACCCACGTCACTACATGTTGAACGTTGTTAAAGCCCACCAACTAGAATATATTACCACCAGCTTACACTCAACCAAATATTTCGAGAACTTTCACATTTTAAGAAGAAGGGTTTACTATCTTATGTATGTTTACGTATCTCAAGATTCTTACTCTTTTCTCCAATATTTTAAAAAGTTCGTTACGACTCTAAGGCTTGTGTCTGCCGCCAAATTTTACTAAAATACCGTCTTAACTCATATATGTGTATAAATTATAATAATAGTTGAAAATACATTATAAAAATATTAATTATATACAAAATTGCCGTCATAAGTCACGCCTTACAAACGACGTGACTCACCAAGGCTCGGAAAGCTTGAGGTTTGACATTACTGTCAAGTCACGTCTTACATTATTTAGAACCTTGGTTTTTTTAAATGTTTTTTAGAATCTTTAAAAATGGCTACAATTTTGCAATAAGAATAATTATATTTTGATGCATATTTTTATTATTTAGAATACATATTGTCATATTATTTAAGAATTTTTAATCCGCATTAATTCTTTTGAATGAAACGTATTTTTTAAGAATGTACAATTCTAAAAGAATGTGGAAACAATAATCAACAAAAAAAATGAAAGATTTATTTTAAGAATTCAACTGTTCAAAATTTATTACACCTTATTCTTGAAGAATAGATAAATAATAAAAAAAAAAAATTAAATCTCCAGACACTTTACCAAGGCCAATGAGTATATCTACACCGCACAATGCAATGGAGTGATATGACAGCGAGAGAGTGCAAGGAACACCACACCCTTTGGGTGAGAGGAATATCACTTAAGGATGATTAATATATTATAAGTTCTATTATATTAATAAGGTTATTTAATTAGTATTGATCAAAAATTAATTTGGAATTAATTAAGTGACCAAAATGAGACTAATTAAATATATGGGTTGATTGTGTAAATCATTCATTCTTATATATATGGGCTTGTGATCCAAGATTCCTTATGTTGGAATAAGTCCATGGGTGACCCATGGATACTCCATGGAGGTTAAAATCAATGGAGCATAAGGAATGGGTAAAGTTATGAGTTACATGGTTTAACCCTAATAGCCACCATTTAAAAGAATCCCATGGCTCAACAAATCGTGCACTAGGGTGTGAATATGAGGGCTAGACGATTTCAAAGAGTGTTCCATTTTCTCTCAAGTCATTCCATGTGCATTTTGTGTTGTGTGAACCATTTGATGTATCACACTTGGGGCACTAGGCACTCAAGCTTCATGAATACATTCTACATCAAAGAGGTATGTAATTCTAACTTGAGATATCCATATGAATCAATGTTATTTTTGCTAGTTAGGATGAATACCTTGGAAAGTTCATATTTGCATATATAATAGAGAAAACATAGATCCAAGGTATTTAGGGTTGCATGTACACTTAGGAGTGTTAGAATGCTTAAAACCCAACAGGGGTATCAGAGCCATGGGCTGTTTTCTGTTATATTTATGCAAATGTTCTATTTTCAAAGTTGAAAAAAAAAAAAGAAAAAAAAATGACGTTTGTCAAATTTTAAGATAATTACTTGTTTTTATGAAAAACTAATTATTTGTAAAATTTGAATCATTTGCCATATGAGTTAAATTATGTCAAATTTAGTAAAAGATAAAATGATATGATTATTTTATTAGTTTTAAAAGTTTGATCGAAAGAGTTTTTTGAAACCTCCATAAGTTATGGATATGAAAAGGTTTAAAAAAAATTGATTCCAAGTTTTTTTATGGAGTTGCAAAAATTGGTGTTAGTATTTTAAAGAATTCCATAACTTGTTATTAAGTTATGGAACATTAAAAGTTTCATCCTTAAACAAACATTAAAATCCATAAGCTATGGAATCTAAAAGTTTTTTTTTTGAATTATCTTGATCTTATGAGTTGATATAGATTAATGGAAATTATGTGATAATATGTTTTCAATCCATTTTAATCTAAGAGAAGATTCTAAAATGTGTTTGTGTAACTTATCCTCAAGTTACATGAAAGGTCACATTTAAGTTTCTTAAAACTCATAAAAGATGTTTCCACAGTAGATTTTGCCACAATCATTATCCAACATGCATGAAACAAAATTTCTTTATATTTTTTTCTTGCTCGGTGATGGCTTAGGTTCAATTGTGTTGAAGAACATGTTTATTGGTCCATAAGTTTGTGGATCTGGAACATAATATCGATTTTGTGGATACATTTACTCGTTTTCTTAAACAACTATGGTTAAATTGTTGTTATGTTGATGTTCTATATGAAACATATCCACCAACATTATAAGGATCATTTGGGGAGATATGCATTGTCATATTGATCTTTTGCTATCGGACCCTTTTTTGATGGTAGATCAGTTCCCCCAACAGATCGACTTGCATCATTGTCTCGAACACAATGTGTCTCCTCTATTGGATCATTATTCACCATATATATATATATATATATATATATATATATATATATATATATATATATATATATATATATATATATATATATATATATATATATATATGGTACTCGTGCAGTGCGGCAGGCGACGATTTGTTTCATTTCGAGAAAAAAATTTCAAGAAGCATTTTGTTGCTTTCGGCATGCAGAAACTTTTTTTGGTTTGATTAGTAGTTTCCTTTTGAAGATTTATTTTTTAGAAACATTTCATATTTCATAAAATAAACAGTTTATAAATTGATAAATATTACCATTAGTTTTACAAGAAACATCATATAGTTTTGAGCATTAAATGTGTCAAGACTATGGATGGGTCATCAATCTTGTCTAGTAAAATGAGGTAATGCATTTCTTTTTATTGTGTACAGAATATCACGATGTAGTTTTGATTTATTTTTCTATCAAAATCTCAAATTTAATTCGATTTAGTTCTTAAAGATTTGATCATACTAAATTAGATATATACTAAAGTATGAACTTTGGTTCGTTTTGCCTTTTACGACCTCCTGAAGTTGATTACACGGTTTCTCTCCCTAAATTACATCCTGGACTCTAAATAAATTTATTATATTTAATATTTCTTTATATTAAACCTACCAATTAATTAAAATTAAAAAAGTTACATATTTGAGCCCTCGGTATACTTATATTTGTAATTTTGACCTAACTTTTTTTTCTTTATATTTTCATTTATTTTAAGTTATAATTTTTTCATTTACTTAATTCAAAATAGAAATAAAAATTTTAAAAAATAATAAATAATCAAAATTATAAAACATAAAAAAGAAAAAAAAAATCTAATGCCAAAATTGAATCTAGCACAAACTAAAACCTCAAAAAGGATTCCCATAAAATTTACATAATCTTGTGATTCCCTTTAAGAGCTTAATACTTCTTGATATATCTCTTAGTGTTGTGAACCACTTCTCTCCTTCACCCGAATCTCATTGCAAAAGCTATCAAAAAAAATCAAACGACATTTATGCAAATTCAAGAAAAGTTTATAAAATCCCAAACAAACCTTATAAAATCTGCACCAAATTTCTGTTAAACAAACAAAATAGTATAAAAGTAGTGGCATATACACCTGGTAAAAGAACAAAAAAGAAAGAAGTCTGGACAATCTCTACAAACATATTTATAAGCAATAGTTAGTTTTGTGCTTCCACTTTAACTTGAGCTTCAAACCATCCACAACATTCAACATATTTAAGCATAACAATGAGTATCAACTTCAAATAGAAACATTTAAACCTTTTTTCAACTCAAAGAGTAGTTGAAGATATCAATACTCATTTATATTAAAAAAATGAGTAATGTTCTATCAATGAGCCATTGGTTTTAAAAAGCGTAATGCGCCCTAATACGTTAAAGCCTTTGGGGACCGATGCGCTAAGCGCTAAGCGAAAGCGCTTGCCTAGAGCACATGATGCGCCAATAATTTTAAAAAATATATAAAAATATGTAAATACTTAAAAATAGTTTTAAATATTTAAAATATCCAAAAATCATAGTTTCATAGTAGTATCATATTAGATCTAAAATACTAATAAGTTATAACTAGAGATCGTCTAAATTATCATCGTCTTCTTCGTCAACTTGGACGACACCATCTCCTCCTCCATCATCACTATAGATACCGATATCTTCTTCCACATCTTCATCTACCAAATGTCTATGAGATGGTTGAACGATTGTTTTTCCCTTATTAACGCCCGATGTTCCGGTTCCATCATTTTGTACTCTTGATGCTCTAGTTCGATAACTAGGCTCATAAGCACCGGAGGCATGAGCTACATCTCTCCAAGTTAAATCTTCACCAACAAATACTGCCTCATCATCAATCTCACCTTCCATTCTTCCCATCAACCACTCGTTGTTTTCATTAATCTCTTGTAGGATAAGGTGATCGTTCTCTTTGTCTTTTGCCCGTCGCTCCAAGGACCGATTGAATTTGACAAACACCAATCTCTCTTGTGTCAATCTATTTTGTTTCTTTGTATGAAGCTGCAAGTAAGAGAATCAAAGAAACTAAAAACACAAAGCAGTAAAAAACAGTTTTTCTGAAAAAAAAAAAAAAAAAAAAAAAAAAAAAACTTTTTTATATAAAACACTTTTTCCTATAAAAAAAACAAATTAATTTGTAAACATTAAAAAACATGTAAAAAAAGACTTACATGTTGAAAAACACTCCAATTTCTTTCACAACTTGTAGCACTACAAGTGAGACTAATAACCTTTATAGCAATTTTTTTTAGATTAGGAGTTGAAGACCCATATGCTCCCCACCAATCGGCTATAAAAAACAAAAACAGAAACATAAAGTCAGATTATAATTTAGAATTTAGAACAAAAAAATAAATTGGAATTTACCCGGTGATTTTGTTTCCCAATGTCTAACAGCCATAGGATTACCAAAGAGTCATTGTGCATTCTGATATTTGTCCAACTCTTCTGAAATCTTATCTTGAACTTGTTGCTCGGGAACAAGCCTCATAATACAATCATATAAACCTTTGTCCACTTCTTCACAAGCTACACCACTAACATCTTTATAAATGATTTATGGGTTCAAGAAGTGTTCCACCGCATGTAAAGGGCTATGTAATTGACATTCCCACATGTGATCTATAATTTCAAAAGCTGTCTTGTAGTCATCCGGTCTTGAAAAGCTATCACGAATGCCCTCCTTAGCCCTATCCAAGGCGTCATAAATGAAGCCCATGGCCGGATATTTTTCTCTATCAACAATCCTAAGAACCGTAACTAGGGGACCAGTCAACTTAAGAGCATAATGCACATTTCTCCGAAACATGTCTTGCATAAAGTAGGTTTTTACTTTTATCCCCCTCCCGTCTGAAGACCACATAAATGCTTCCCACTCTTTAGAAACCACCATATTCCTCAAATTGGCTCTCTGTTTATGGATTTGGGCAGGAGTGATGAAAGATGTTGAAAATCTTGTGATAGTCGGCCTATGTAAGTTTCTTTGCTTTGTGAACTTTCTCCTCATGTTCACAAGAGGCACATGGTTATATATATATATATATATATATATATATATATATATATATATATATATATATATACCCAATTGCTAAAATCGACTTCTTTAATGCACTTTTCACCTTTGGAACTTGTTTGCCAATATCTTCCAACATTAAATCTAGGCAATGTGCGGCACATGGTGTCCAATATAGATTTGGTCTTTTAGCTTCCAACAACTTCCCTACAAAGTCTACACATAAAAAGTAGATGAAATTAGACAAGATATTAGCATTCATAAAAGATAAGAGATTGAGTTTGAAAGTTAAAAAGTTTACCCGCCTTCACATAAGCTGATGCATTATCAGTCACCACTTGTACCACATTCTTTTCACCAATTTCCTCCACCATTTTATCAAGAACGCGGAAGAACAAATCTGTATCTTTTGAAACATCAAGTGACCTCTTGAATACCGAACCCTTTGGGGAGTTCACCATGAAGATGATGATGTCTTTTGCACCACGGAATCGCGTCATCCATCGGATAATATAGAACAACCTTTTTCAACCCATTCTTCTTCATGCTCCAAAAGTTGTTTTTGAACATTTTTTACTTTGTTATTCAGTATATGCACTCTTAAATCATACATAGATGGTGGTTTCAACCCAAAACCAAATTTTACAATAGCTTCAATCATAATTTTGAAGCTATCATACGTCGCGGCATTGAAAGGAATGCCCGCATCGAAAAACAATCTCCCAATGTGATGACAAAATTTATCTCTAAGGTCCTTTTGACAAACTTCATTGATGGTTTGTTCTTTCACATCCTTCTTCTTACCTTTCATCGCGTCTTGTGGGTTAGGAGTATAGTACATGTCAATTTGGCTTTTTGTTCTTGGTTTTTTTTTTTTTTTTTTTTTTGGGGGGGGGGGGGGGGGCATCTTGCTACTACAGCCTACTTCAATAACATCTTACTCCTCATTTTCAATGCCCTCAAATCCATAAGCTTGTTGTTGCATCCGAAAATCTGTTTCCATATGTTGTTGTGCCTTTATTTCACCTTTTTTTTTGCATGTATGCCCTACATTCTTCTCGAACATGCTCCAGACAATTTGGGCATTTCTTTGCATCTTTATGACCACCAATTAACTGTATTTTGAGGCGGTATACTCCTCCTTTCGTAACTTGTCCACAAAAAGAGCAAGTAAAATTGTTTTTATTATTTAGATCTTGAACACCATATCTTCTACATGGGTCATCCGAAACCATTCTGTAAATAGTAGCAAAACCAAAGTTAAGTAACACTTAATTAACAGTTTAACAGTTAACACTTTAACAACATTACAGATTCACAGATCACAACATACTTTCATAACAATTAAAACACTTAATTGACACTTTATTTAACAAATAAAAAATTAACAACACATATACAGTGATATAGATTACATATTTACATCATTAATACATCTACAGATTACATCATAATCATTACTACATTTACAGGGGAAAAAGAATGTTACAGAATATAGAGTACATATATTATATATATAATATATCATATATGATATTATGAAGAAAGAAAGATCAAAATAGATGTATATAACACTTTCTGGATCATTAATAGATTTATAGATTACATAATTACATCATTAATACATTTACAGATTACATCATAATCATTAATACATTTACAGGGGAGAAAGAATGTTACAGAATACAGCGTACATATATTATATATAATATATCATATATGATATTATGAAGAAAGAAAGATCAAAAGAGATGTATATAACACTTTCTGCATCAGTAAATAATATATTATATAATATATAATACTATATAGTTATTGTTACTCTATTACATACGTGATCATGATTCATGATTCGTGAATGCATAATGAAAAGTTAAGAGTTGATATAAGAGTATAATCAGAGTAGAATGAAAGAAAGAATAGTACCTCGATTTTTAATGGAAGACTGGAACACTGGAAGTCTGGATGTACAGTTGAGTTGAAGAAGATGGATGAAGATTTGAAATTCTTGGAGAAAACGGTTGGAAAAGATGGATGAAGATTTTTTTTGTTGCCGCCTCTGAATCTTTGTTGTGCGATGTGCGACTCTTGGTTTCCAATAGTTTTTTTATTCATTTATTTAAACCTAATAGCCCACCATCTAATTAGAAGCCCGCTACTCATTAAGGCGTGCTTAAGCGCCGCTTACCGTGTCATAAAAAAGTGCTAAAAGCGGTCCGAGTCGAACACCTTAAGGAATCGCATCGCATTACTAGGTATGAAGCACTTATGTTGATCGCATTGGCACCTAGCACTTTAAGCATGCCTAGTCGGCGCATTTTTAAAACAAGAATGAGTCATAAAAAGTATTAATATAAGTTTACCTGGAATTGAGTTAAACCAATATTGTTTTCTGATAATAAAAATGATATACCCAATCCTTTGTGATGTTTATTATCTATAGAAAGTAAGAAAAAAAATAAAAGATTAAATTAGTGAATTGCATGTAGATCGAAAATATGTAACCATATTAGATGTTAAGATGAAAAATACAAACCTCGTTATGCCACTGACACCTTCGCATCCTTGAAGGCACAAATCACCACCGATGATTTAGATTAACTTGGTATCTCCTAAAAGTTGTCTAAATTCCTATTTCATTAGATGAAAGTTTATTGAACTACCTATTTTGTGGGGAATAAATGGTGTCTGTGTTAAAAGAAAACCACACATTATGAGTTTACACTTTACCATCTGATATGTTTCAAAATGCAAAGTTGTTTCCCTTTACCACATCTAATATTCACAAATTTGAACCCTCTCAAAAGTTCCTGGATCTGATCTAGTTGGATCATTTGCGAGTCAAAAGCATTTCATCCAAAGAAACAAAACCCCAAAAAACATATAACATGAAAACATCAAGAGAGAAAGAGATAGATAGATAGAAAGGAAGGGTTACCTGGACAGAGATATTGACAACAAGAGTAGGAAAAAAATAATTACCTTTACAATTTTCTCTGACAATACTTTGTTCTCTAAATCATTTATTTTCTTTTTAAAACTCTTTCATCCCAGGGACAAAAATACAATATGTACACTCATTTGGGTTTAAATCAATTTCAAAACCCCTTCATTTTCAAAAATTGCCACCCTTCATCTCATTTATTAAAAATATTTATGTAGATCTTAATGATTTAAAAAGTATACAAACGAAAATTAGTGGATAGATTAGTGGTTAGAATGAATATAAAGATAGAGAATCACAAGGGATAATTTCTATGTCAAGTTTTGTGTTTATATACAACCTTATAGTTTGTGTGTGTGTGTGTTTATGTTTAGGATAATGGTAGCAACGAAGCACTCAAATAGTAGAAGAATAGATTTCAAAAAACATTAGTACCGAGGGATACTTTCTATGTCGGGTTTTTGAACCAATTGAAGATGTCGCTTTGAAGTACAAAGGAAGGTGAATGATTCATGACCATATTGAGACTTAAGAGCGTGTTTTTGAATGAGATAAAGAATACAAGGTTGTAGATTTTATTTAGGAAGCAACTAACAAAATAATTATTTGTTAGGATGTAGTTTTCTTGTTTTTAAGACAATATCTTAAAAGTTAGGGAGCCCACAAAGATAAAAACATTTTAAAGTGTTAAGATATACTCTCTCGTCCCATACTAATAGTTCATGTTTTCTTTTTGGTTTATCCCAAAATAATAGTATGTTCTAAACATAAATGTCTTTTATCATAACATCCCTCATTATTAGTTAAACTACCATGAAATTAAATGCAATTACCATGGAAGTAAATGCAACAAAAGGGTAAGACTGTCATTTATTTAATAAAATTAATGGTAATTAATGTTTTCTTAATCTGTATCTTTTTTGTCCGTAAATAATTATTTTTGGGACACATGGAGTATATATATATATATATATATATATATATATATATATATATATATATATATATATATATATATATATATACACTTTTGTGATGGGACGGGGGCTTAAAGGCTAGAGCTTCATTGGGGAAAATTGGGGAATAAATGGAGAAAACTCATCCGACTCGCCGAGTTGTTCTTCAATTCTTCGAGTTTATGGCAAACTTCATCGGACTCGCCGAGTTGTTCATCCAACTCGTCGAGTTTCCGGTCATCTTCATATGACTCGTCGAGTCAACCTTGCGACTTGCCGAGGCCATTAAGTCCTCTTTCCATACAGACTTGTTTTGAGCCATGCAGCGGCTCCAAATCACAGATCCAAGCTTCTAGGGCATGCTTATCACGTAAAGTTGCAAACTTTACGTGCATGCATGGCCTTAAAGGCTCCAAATGTCTATTCTAAGGTCTTAATGGTACTTCATGCTCAAGAGGGACCTTAATCACAACCAAGACTGTGACTTTATGCCTCTAGAATCCAAGGAGGGTCCAGATCTGAAGTTACAACCTCAGATCTAGCCCATAGCTCATCATACCAACTTAAAAATCCATAAAAAAAACCCCTAGAACTCAACAAAAGGGAAAAATGGTAGTAGAAATGGCACTTTGATACCTCCAAAGGATGCTTGCTGAGGTAAATCTGGCCTCCCACTCCTTCCTTGCTTCAATTTCCTTTACACTCTTAGCTTTCTTCCTCTAAGATCCTCTTTTCCAAGCTTCAACACCACACCAAGGCACACACACACACAAATTAGGGTTTTAAGGGGCACTTAAAGATTGTAAATAGGCCAAAGGAGGCTAAGGCTCCTTTAAATAGAGGTGCAAACCCCGGGATTTAGGGTTTCCACTGCCAGCTCCTACTCGCCGATTCCCAACATGGACTCGTCAAGTAGGTCATTTAACATGCGATCCCATCCCGCTGCTACTCGACGAGTAGGTCAACCAGCTCATCGAGTAGAGCTTAACCTAACAAATCTTATTTAAGCAATACCTGAGAATCGGGACGTTACAACTCTCTCCCACTTGAACTAGACTTCGCCCTTAAAGTCCGCTGGAATAAACAATGTCAGGTAATGCTCGCGCATCTCCGCCTTCGGTTCCCGTGTCCACTCGGAGTCCTTTCCGATGTTCCCATTGTACCTTTACTAAAGGTATTTCCTTGTTCCGCAAAATCTTCTTCTTCCTTTCCAAAATAGCCATAGGCCTCTCCACATAGTTTAGGCGCTCATCGACCTGAATGTCATCCAACGATACCACTGCCTCCTGATCCATAATGCATTTTCGTAATTGAGAAACATGAAATGTGTTGTGGATCTGGCTAAGCTCCTCCGGAAGCTCTAGCCTATAAGACACCTTGCCAACCCTTGTTACACCATGCCCATTAATGACTAAAACTCAAGTCGGTTGGAAGAATAATATTAAATAAATGAGAATTTGGGACAAAACCCGCCAACAGTGTGGGTACATCAACCCCCAAGTTGGTATTACTTTTCTTTTTTTAATCCACGTGCCATCCTTTAAATTAACCCTTCGATTTTTTTAGGATAAAATTATATATTTAATAAAATTTAACATTATCCATTTCAGAAAAATAAAAAAAAAAATACTGAAAATCATAAATTTTTTTACCTATAAAAAGAGTATGATATAATATATCTTCATATCCAATCCTCATTTTGTATTTTAATCCCTTTTTATTTGTATTTCCTAAATATGGATGGTGAGTTTCCAAAATTTTATATAAATCTTGGAGACTCTCAAAATCGTTCTAATGCTCAATATTTTGAAAATTCTCCGTTTTTTTTTCAAATCGTAACCAAAATTTTGTCACAAATAATCTTCAAACATCACAAAATACTGAAAAACAACCACGATGAAATAAATGGGATGTTGCAGAAGATGTCGCTTTAATGTCAGCTTGGTGTTTTGCTAGTGAAGATAAAGAGCGTGGAAAAAACCAAAAAAGCATCATTGTGGGCACATTGCTACAAAAGGAGCATTTATCGCTTGAAGAAGAAAACATGAAACACTTTCTAATGTCGAAGTTTTATGAAAACTAATTATCGGTCATTATGTATTTTATATTTCCAGTTTTTCTTTTAATTAACTTGTAAAATATTTTATTACGTATTTTTGTGTGTTATGTATTTGTAAGAAGGTGTCATTTCATGTTTTGGTGAAAAGTATCTTAGAAGGCCAAATGAAGCTGATTTGTCAAGACTACTTCATGTGGGGGAGGAACATGGATTTTTGGCTATGATAGGAAGCATTGATTGTATGCACTAGACATGGAAAAATTGTCTCACTGCTTGGGTTGGACAATATGCGGGTATAAGCGGTAAACCAACAATCAGTTTGGAAGTCGTTGCATCGTATCACTGGTAAATACAGGCCACCAAAACAAGCAAATCAGAGTGCCTGATGCAAATGTGCTTGTAGGACCAACCAGAAATGTGGCAAGGGAACGCCACCAGGGGCAGGAAGAAATAACTTCCTAGTGAATAAAAAGACTTGCTTTCACTGTGGAACACCTGGACACATTGCCCGAAACTGTACAAATCGTGTATACGTTCCCTACTATGCACAAGGGTGGCCAATGCACCAAGAGGGAGATTTTACAAAAGAAACCCCTCAAGGTCACGTTCAGACAATGGCGACTGGAATGCCACGAAGGGCAAGAGTTTAACTCCCAAGGCCAAGAAATCAAATCCCAAGGGCAAGAAGGGAATGTCGGCCCAGAAGTCAAGCTCAAGAGATTCTCCTGTGAAGCCAAGACCGGTTAGGTCAAAATCATCTCGACGATCAGCTTCAAGTTCAAAATCAAGTGTTGAGACACCCATTCGCTCAAACAAGAAATGGGTTAAACTCGACTATAGATGAGTTCTAAAGGTTCACTCTCCCAAATCACTTAATGACTCTAATATTTGTTCATCTTCTGTTTGTGATAAGCAGGACATGTCATGAGAGAGAGTACCTTGCAAAGATGACAATGGTCGACCCATTTCAAAAGGGACTGGGTTCCAAAGACCAACTGATTCCGCCCTATGCTGGAGCAGCTATGGAGGCATATCATCAGACTTCGGTTTGTTGATAGTGGTTGTTCCAGACACATGATAGGGGACATCTCTCAATTTTGCAACACTCAGAACTTTTTTTGAGAGTATGTGTTCTTTGCGGGAAAGGAAGAAAAGAAGGGATCACACATGGGGTTAGTGCTTAATGACATGAGGAATTCCAGATCTGTTCTGAGATTATGCGTGCTGTCCTCAAACCTTCTGGATGTAAATTCAATCGGTGACTTATGGTTTATTTTTCTTATTGATACTCCTGAGTTTTTCTTACATTGATTCGTTTTAAAGATAATCTTTTATTTTCTTGAAGTCTTCCGTTAGTTTTGTTAATTGGGAAGTGATATGAAGTCTAGTACTAAAGGGCAATATAAAATTCATGTAATGCACTAAAGCCGAATTGTCTAGACTCTGTGTTTAATGTGCTGGTAGACACAAATGATTCAAAAGGACTAGACTTAGGTTGACAAATGAAATGACTAGACAATATGGACTTAGATAGTTTCATTTGGACTGACAATACGATGCTCGAGTAGATTGAGCAGTGAGATAAACATGGGAGCCTTCAAGATATACTAAAAATTATTTATCTAGAAATGTGGCTCAACATTTCCTTAATGTATGGACTCATGTCCTTAATTCTGGTATTGATAGGGCAACTGGGAGGTTCTGATAAAATAGGTCTGTAGGAAATTATTTTCTTGCTTTCCATCTGTCAATCATATGTTGCTTCCTTTGTGTGATTGGAACATATCCGACCTGGAATGTAACATATGCAACTATATCTCTATGCATGTCAATATCTATGTAATTCTTTTTATATGTTATCCATATGTTGCCCCCTCTATGTGATCGGAAGATCCGACCCGGGACACAACATATGCACTCTACTACCTCTTTAACCCCTATCTATGTTAGTCATATGTTGTTCCCTCTGTGTGATTGGAAGACATCTGACCTCGGATACAACATATGCACTTCTATATCTGACTTCTTTCTTAATGATTGAATACTCACCTAAAGTAAGGAGTTCTTTGGAAGTTCTTGATTATCAGGGTATATCGGGAAGTGGGAAACACGTTCTAGTACATCTAAAATTGATCTATTTAATAGGTTGTCTGTAGATCTTGCTGCTTAATTTAAGTGGACAACAATATCCTTGGTCGTCGTCAGCTAAATGTCTATTTAAGAATATAGATCACAATGAATTGTCACTTATAATTTGTCCAATTTGTCAACATCCTTTGTGTTTAAGTGGATCACAATATCAGTCATTGACCAGATCCAAACATGAAGGCATGTACTGATAAACGATATTGGATTGCCTGACAACTTTGATGCCAAATATTTTTTTGTTTTTGTCAAATTTGTTCATAGTTTTCCTCTATGCACAAATTTAGGGGGAGAATTAAAAAAAAATCAAAAAAATCAAAAATCAAAAAATTAAAAATCCAAAAAAAATAGTGTTATTTCTTTTTTATTTCTTGTGATCAGAAAAATAAAAAATCCAAAAATATTTTTGTTTCTTTTTTTATTTTTTTCAGAAAATATGAAAAATCCAAAAATATTTAGTGCTAAGTTTACCTTTAGTTTTGTTTTGTCTTGAAAAGTGAATCTAGATGTAGATGAGACTCATGGAGACTCTATCGAGATTTCTAAGCCAAGGCTTCATCCGTGATCATCGAAGAATTCTCATTCGAAGGAGCAAGAAATGAAAATTATTCTTTCAACATTCAATCTTTCAACCCCAGAAGCAATGCACGAAGTTGTTCTTGAAGATTATGTGACGGATTGCACTGAAGCCTCCTCAATCAGTACTGATATCTATGAACTTGCTGAAGTGATCTAGAAGACTCATTCTCTCTGATATTCTCTCTGAAGATTCTCAAACTGAAAGCGCTATCTTTCAAGAATAAGTACAAGAAGCCTCCTCACTCAATGTGCGTTCAATGTCAAATTTTGAAGAAAAGCCCAACTGCTCGAGATAAAGTCATTTATTGAAGATTCATATGTTCATCTTGAAGTTGTGAAGATATCGAAGATTAAAGCTGAAGCCAAACTCCAAATGAAGATTGACAAGAAAAGCCAACTATCTTTTTAGGGGGAGTTTGTTGGGTCAATTAGAAAAGAAAGCTATAAACCAAGAGGGAGATTGTTGGGTCTAAATTATGGTTTATACTCTGCTTTTCTAGGAAACTGTAATTTTCCATCTAGGACCGAAAAGTGTTTACGACCTAATGGGTGTTTACGACCGTGAACTGGTTCACAACCGTGAACCCATTTTCAGCACACGTTCCTCAAGTATATATATATATATATATATATATATATATATATATATGTGTGTGTGTGTGTGTGTTAGGTGGGTGAGGATTGATTGATGAGTTTACAACTAAGAGAGAGAGAAAGAGAGAGAGAGAGAGGGAGAGAGAGAGAGAGACAGGAGCATATGTGTGTAAGTGTGTGAATCTTGTGTAAGGGTACTTCATTATAATCAATTCAAACAAGATTCATATTCTTCTTCTTCTTTTTCTCTTTTATTTTGATCTGGCATCATCCGTTTGATTGGGTTTCTGCACCATCAAACGAATCCGATTGATACAAATTACAAAAGCAAATTTTGTTTTTATTAAACTTGTTCAGATTTTCCCTCTATATACAAATTTAGGGGGAGAATTAAAAAAAATTCAAAAATTACAAAAATCAGAAAATCAAAAATCCAAACAAAAATCAGAAAATTCAAAATTCAAAAATATGTTTGTTTCTGTTTTATTTTTCAGAAAATTTGAAAATCAAAAAATATTTTGTTTCAGTTTATTTTTTAGAATATATATATATATATATATATATATATATATATATATATATATATATATATATATTGTATGCTAAGTTTTCTTTTAGTTTTGTTTTGTCTTGTGAATTCAGATGTAGATGAAACTCATGGAGTCTATGTTGAAAATTTCTTAGCCAAAGCTTCATCCGTGATTATCGAAAAATTCTCATTCGAAGGAACAAGAAACGGAGACTATTCTTTCAACATTCAATCTTTCAACCCCAGAAACAAGGTGAAGTTGTTCTTGAAGATTATGTGACAGATTGCATTGAAGCCTCCTCAATCAATTTGTTGCCATCTTTGTACATGCTGAAGTGATCCAGAAGGTTCATTATCTCTGATATTCTCTCTGAATATTCTCAAGCTAAAAGTGCTATCTTTCAAGAATCTTTTCAAGAAGCCTCCTTACCCAACGCGTGTTCAAAGCCAAATTCTGAATAAAAGCCCAACTGCTCAAGATGATGTCATTTATTGGAGATTCATCAAGTTCATCTTGAAGTTGTGAAGAATTTGAAGATAAATGTTGAAGCCAAACTCCCAATAAAGATTAACAAGAAAAGCCAACCAACTTTTTAGGGGGATTTTGTTTGGTCAATTATAAAAGAAAACTATAAACCAAGGGGGGGATTGTTGGGTCTAAAATTAAGGTTTATACTTTGCTTTTCTAGGGAGTTGTATTTTTTTTCTAGGACTGTAAACATCCTTGGTGTTTGCAGTTAGATGTGTTCACGGCCAGGTTGTGTTTACGGCCATGAGCCCATTTTGGCCCATGTTCCTCAAGTGTGTGTGTGTGTGTGTGTGTGTGTGTGTGTGTATATATATATATATATGTATGTATGTTAGGTGGGTGAGGCGTGGTTGATGAACAATTGATGAGTTTACGCCCAAGAGAGAGAGAGAGAAAGGAGCATATGTGTGTAAGTGTGTGAATCTTGTGTAAGGGAACTTCATTCTAATCAATTCAAACAAGATTCATATTCTTCTTCTTCTTCTTCTCTTCTATTTTGATATGGCATCATCCGTTTGATTGGGATTCCGCACCGTCAAACTGATCTGATTGATACAAAAGCATATTTGGCACTTACAAAATGTGAGTTATGTCGTGAATGGTTGTGAAAATAACATGGCATATTATCTCAATGATGGTATATATCCCTCATGGGCTACTTTTGTCAAATCAGTAATTTCCCCTCAACTTCGAAAACACAAGTTGTTTGTTGAACATCAAGATGCCGCTAGAAAAGATGTTGAACGAGCATTTGCAGTTCTACAAGCTTGTTTTGCATTTCTTCGACATCCATGTCTTTTGTGGGACAAGGATATGATGAGAAAAATTATGATTGCATGTATTATCATTCATAATATGATTGTGGAGGATGAACGTTGTACATACCTTCAGTATTATGATCCATCCGAATTTCTAAATGACAGACCTACAAACCAGAAACGAGGAACCTATATTGAAGATGACGATCAAAATTTAGAGTATTCCACTCAACAAATTGCAAACCTATTTAGTTATATGATCAATAGGGCACAACTTCGCAATACAGAAGTTCATAACATTCTAAAAAACAATTTGATTGAGCATATATGGCAAAATTTTGGCATTGATGGATAATTATGTAATTTGCATCTTTCGTATCTGAAATCTTGTATTTCATGTTTTGATTGTAACTTCGTTTATCTATTTTATTAAGTCTGTTTTACAAATATAAAATACTTTTTAGTTTTATATTTAGAATAAATAATTTATTAACAGAACTAAATTGAATATTTTTTAATTTTTCTAGTAGAATAAAAAATAATCTTAATATTTATTATTTGTATAATAAAAAAATGGTTTTAGTTGGTTTGCTAATGGGTGTAAGAAAGTTGGGTTTAGTTGGGCTGAATATGTGGATGAGAAAGAAACTAATTAATTAATGGATAGTTGGGTTGGTTTTTATTGTGAATGAGAGTAGTCTTATGATCTAAAAATATTTTGATTCAATTATTTAATGATCATTAGTTATTATATTTTTTATGATTCAAATAATATAATAATCCAAATATTGTATTGAACAAAAAGTTTATTTAATTCAATATATTATGATCCAAATTAAAATGATCCAAAAGTGTATGATTCATAATATGGTTATTATTCAAAATACAACGATTTAAAATTTTATGATCCAAAAATAATATGATTCAAAAAACAATATTAAAGGCAACTATTTTAATCCTTAATATTCTTCTTATTTAAAATTTTATAATTGTTAAACATAAAACTCAAACCAATATTTAGTTTCAGAAATTAAAAAAAAATCAAAAAATAATAAAAAAAAATCCGTTTCTTTAGTTCGGTTTTGTGCTGATATAAAACCTTATAGTTTGTATGTTTGTTTAGGATAATGGTATCAACGAAGCACTCAAATAATAGAAGAACATATTTGAAAAAATATTAGTACCGAGGGATACTTTCTATGTCAAGTTTTTGAACGTGATTGAAGATGACACTTTGAAGTAGAAAGGGAGGTAAAGAATTCATGAACAATGCAGAGAGCAGCTAGGGTTTCTCAAATGCGAGAGAGAAAGGAAGGTAGAATCATCTTGTTTACATTTGAAATTTTAAAAGACCATATTGAGATTTGGAGCGTGGTTTTGGACGGAATAAACAATTCAATGGTGTAGCTTTTATTTAGGAAGAAACTAACAAAATAATGAATGGTTAGGATGTAGTCTTCTTGTTTTTAAGATAATACCTTAAAAGTTAGGAAGCTCACAAAGATAAATGCATTATAAAGTGTTAAGATATACTCTTACCGTCCCATATTAATAGTTCATGTTTCTTTTTTGATTTGTTCCAAAATATAGTCTATTTCTAAAAATAAATATGTTTTTTCCATAACACCCCTCATTATTAGTTAAATTACCATAAAATAAAATGTAATTATCATGGAATTAAATGCAACAAAATAGTAAGAGTATCATTTCATTTAATAAACTTAAATGTGATTAATGTTTTCTTAATCTGTATATTTTTTGTCCGTGAACAACTATTTTGGGACGAATGATGTGTGTGTGTGTGTGTATATATATATATATATATATATATATATATATAGAGAGAGAGAGAGAGAGATAGGATCAAGTAAGAACCTAAAAAATCGTAGTAATCATGAGAACGATTTTTGGTCTTAAGATTGAAAAAATAAATGTCAGGATTTGATTTTATTTATCGTCAAAATTTCGCAAGACGATATTGTATTTTCATAATTAATTGTGAAATTTTGATAATTTCAAGGAATGTTAATTGTTTTGAATGTAAAAGTGATAAAAACAAAAAACAATATTAAAAGAAAAAATAAAAAATAAAATGAAAATTCGGCCATGTGACCTCTCCAGGAACATGACAAGTGTCTAGCTGTTATTGGCGGATGAGTTTTTTTTACATCCACTTAGTTTTTTGGTCTAACTATTTTTTTCTTTGAAAAAAAATATGTAAAAACCAAATTCTTAAATTTTAATTTTTACAAAATGAGCACATTCATGAAAACTTGAAAAAATATATTTTTTTATTTTTATATTTATAAATAAACACAAAAAAAATCTCCAAAAATTATAAATTTTTTAGGAATACTTCTACTCACTATTCTAATAACTTTGTGAATTTTTTTTAAAAATAAATGTGTATATTGAATATGATGTAAATAAAGACGATTCAAAAATATTATTATTTAATATGTTTATGATTCTTATCTTGTTATAATATAAAAATATTTTGATTTAAATATTTAATGATCTTTAATTATTATATATCTTTTATGATTCAAAAAATATAATGATCAAATATTTAAACATTAAAAATTCAAACCAATATTTAGTTTAAAAAAATCAAAAAAAAAAAATCTCTACTATCTTCAAGTGTGAAACAAAGATATTTAAAAAACGAAACAAATAAAAAAAAAAAACGAAAAAATTATATAAAAATGAAAAAAAAAAAAAAAAAAAAAAAAAACTAAAACCTAGCATAAACGAAAAAATAAAAAATGAAAAAAAAAATAAATGAAAAGAAAAGAAAAACTCATTAAAATAACGTTTCAACGTTTGTCGTACATTATTATATTCTCGAATTTGTATTACTTTCAGTGTATATGTCTTGCGTGTGAACGTGTTACGAATAAGTAAATGGGTTTGATGTTTTTGCCATTGACGAAATAATTTGTGGAGAATAATCATCGTGGTTCATATCAAATCCGGATTATATATATATATATATATATATATATATATATATATATATATATATATATATATATATATATATATATATATATATATATATATGCATCCCGCCTAGATTTTAGCATTTTCCATTTTTTTGATAGTGGAAATTCATTTATATTCGAAAGATATTGATATAATTATATGTCAGAATATAATATTGTAAGAAAACAAATAAAAACCAAAGAAAATTCATTATTACATGGTTACAAAACTTAAACACCTACTACACCTGCTGCCATTTTCCTTATTGATTGCAATAACTAAATGAATTATTAAATGCAAATAGAAATTAATTTGGACGATCAATATAAGGTATGATTACTATATCTTTACTACAAAAGTGTTGATAGATATGCAGTCATATTATCTTTCACTACATATTCATTACTTCACTACTAGCACATACTACTTTATTACTAAGACATCGAAATGATTATCACTCCTCATTATATATATATATATATATATATATATATATATATATATATATATATATATATATATATATATATATATATATATATAACATTAGATTAAATAAAAAAACATAATTTTAAAACATAAATAATCATTTTACTAATAATAAAAATAAATAAACATATTGCTAATTTTTAAAATTAAATAAACATATATAATTATATGTATAATTGAGGGTTTAACTTCAAATATAACTAGAAGGGTGTAAAAAGATTGAGAGACATAATGTTAGTATATATATATATATATATATATATATATATATATATATATATATATATATATATATATATATATATATATATAACATTAGATTAAATAAAAAAACATAATTTTAAGACATAAATAATCATTTTACTAATAAGAAAAATAAATAAACATATTGCTAATTTTTAAAATTAAATAAACATATATAATTATATATATAATTGAGGGTTTAACTTCAAATATAACTAGATGGGTGTAAAAAGATTGAGAGACATAATGTTAGGGACCATAATTGTAACTTAAATTGAAAACAAAATTGAAGAATTCGTTGGACGTCCACAAATACCCCTTTTTTTTTTTCTTCTTCATCCGTTCTTCCACAAAAACCAGTTTAGCTATCGCTGAAAACTGAAGCTTCAATCTTCCCTTTTTACACCATTTAATTACATTTAAATCATATCTCCACATATTATTGTCTCATTTTCTAAAATTTGGAAGAAAAAAATGTGATTGGTTGCCACATAGGCTTTTACGCGTCAAAAACGGTGTCATACCCGATGGCCTAATCGGATTTAGGCATATCTGGGTCCAGAGATTCTCTGATCGTAAGCAATGAACATGTCTCTTTCCTCTCCGTCTCTCCGCCTCTAGAACAGCCGCCGCGTGTATATGTCTTTTCTTCTAATCCCCCCACACGTATTACCTTCCAATCTTCATTCTTTTTTCACAATCCATCTTTCCCAGCTTCTGTTTTTGTTGTAAGGATTTTGTTGGTGAACTAAGTTATGAGAGGTGGAAGAGTCGGGCGTCACGAGCGCCGGTGGGCTTCCGACACCGTCCCAGATGATATGTTGATCAGCGGAAGTTCTTCGCCGGCGTACACAGATACGTCGTCAGTGAATCCAGGGGAGGAGTTTGTTGAAGTGACTCTTGATCTTCAGGATGACGACACTATCGTTCTACGTAGTGTGGAGCCGGCGACGGTGATCCACGTGGATAATGATATTGGAGGAGGTATGGAGACTCCGGCATCGGCGACTTCGTCTCGATCTCCGACAATGCGACGAAGCTCATCCAACCGATTCCGGCAGTTTTCACAGGAATTGAAGGCTGAAGCGGTGGCGAAAGCGAGGCAGTTCTCGCAGGAACTCCGGAGGTTTCCATGGAGTTACGGGCACACGTCACGTGCATCGTCTTCCTCGGCGATGCAAAACACCGCCGTAGGAAGTGGAGGATTGGATTCGGCGTTGGCTGCTCGTGCAATACGTAGACAGCGCGCTCAGCTTGATCGAACTCGCTCCGGCGCGCATAAAGCTCTTAAAGGTCTCCGATTCATCAGTAAGAGTAAAATCAACGGTGTAGATGGTTGGAACGAAGTACAGAACAATTTCAACAAGCTTGCAAAGGATGGATTTCTCTATCGTGCAGATTTCGCACAATGCATAGGTTTTTCTCTCAACGAATTATTCTAGGGATTCTGAAATTAGGAGTCTGAAATCTTCTGAATATTCATTCTCCTCTCCGATTCATTTTTCGTTCTATTATTGATGCGATTCATCCATTTTTGCATATGAAGGAATGAGAGATTCAAAAGAATTTGCTCTTGAAGTCTACGATGCTCTTAGCAGAAGACGACGACTGAAAGTTGACAAGATCAGTCGAGATGAATTATACGAATATTGGTCTCAGATCACCGATCAGAGCTTTGATTCTCGCCTCCAGATCTTCTTCGATATGTACGACTAATTACAATCAATCGTTTGTTTTACTTCATTTTTTTTTATTTAACAAATTCTTCCTCTCTTCAACATTATAATCTGATATTTCAATAAACTACGACATAAACAAACAACGATCTCGATTCATTCATAGGGTGGACAAGAACGAAGATGGAAGAATCACCGAAGAAGAAGTTAAGGAGGTAAGCATTGTTCTTGTTAATTCATATACATCGCAGTCTCATTTTCGCTTACTTTAATCCAAATTCCTCGTTCATATCTTCCATTAAAGAATTGAAACATGTCCTTGATAGGAAATCGATTAAATGAACACTTATCTGAATCTTTTTCTGTTTTTGGGGTTGGTTTTGAAAAAAAAAATGGTGAGAAGGGTGGCGAGTGGTTGAAGGACTACAGGCATAAAGTCATTTTCTGTTACTTCTGCATGTGTCGAAGTTGATTTGAGTGGTCACCTTCTTTTTTTTACAAAATCTGATATAAAATCAACCCACCGCATTATAAAAAAAATAAAAAATCATTGTCTTTTATTTAGTAATTATATTTATAACTCTTTTCAATGTTCTCGATATATTTTTTTATTTTAATACCAGTCTAACAGTTACATTTACTTTGAGATGGAAACATATAACAAAATTTGTTTTTGGTCAGATTATATTTAATTAAAGCATTATTCTATAGGATATCATTATAATATAGTAATGATATTACAAGTCATGGAAAGTTCTATTGTTTACTTTTTTTTTTTTAATAAAATATATCTGGAAACAACTATCGTGAGTTTTTTTGAATGATTTTTGAAATAATAATATCTAAAACGTTGTTATGCAATATTAAAGTTGTGAGTTAAAAGTACTCGTTTGGGAATATATAAAGTTACGACATTTTCTTCGATTTTCTTTTGACAAATGCAATTTTTTATTTATGTAATTGCTTATAGATGATCATTATTAAACTCAAATTGATGATATCTTCAAATTTGAATTTTTTACTTGTATCTTTCTTATAATTTATATATTTTTTTGATTATGTAGTAATGTCAATTTATTTTTATGACGGGCGGTATAAATTTTATGTTTTTCCCAATTTTGGTCTACGAAAACCGTATTTACCATTACTTAGATACAACAATTCTATTAAACATTTTATTAATAAATTAAATAATTATAGGGATAATTATATGCAATCAAGTATTACATTTTCTTTTATTAACGTAACTCACAAGAAAGGAAATTACCATTACAACTTGTCCTATGACTATATATATATATATATATATATATATATATATATATATATATATATATATATATATATATATATATATATATATATATATATATTCCTTTTTCTAGAAAAGATTGTCCAAACTATTGTTACTATTTTGGAAATAATAAATAACCTTAGGGGATAGAGTTTTATCTTTTTTGTCTACCTGTTTTTCTTTTTTTTTTTTAAAAAAGGGTATCTATATGGTGGAATACTTTAATATCTTGAACTAATTTTGGTAATTTCGTCAAACTTAACATAAATATTATATATCATGCTAAAATCATTTATGTAGTGAAATACAAAACCTAATATTGATAAAATAATAATAATAATAACAATAAGGGGGGTTGGTGAGGACTTGTTCTTACAGGAAATTAATATATACTTTGATTTTAAATTGAAATTTTGAAAAAACAGATTATTATGTTAAGTGCGTCAGCAAACAAGTTATCAAGGTTACAAGAACAAGCAGAAGAGTATGCAGCTTTGATAATGGAAGAGTTGGATCCCGAAAGACTTGGCTACATTGAGGTACGTGTGGGTCCCACACTTCAATTTCGTAGCTTTCAACCCGTTTCCACTCTCCATTATATATAAAAAACTTGAGTTAATTCCTTTTCACATAATTTTGGTTTCTCATTAACAACAAACAAAAGTCTACGTAAATTAGCCACCACAATATATGTTACATATTTTATATAGGACACCCCGTTGTTACATATAATATAAAATGAGTTATAGCCTGATTGCTTGTTCTTATTTAAATGTTTAGGTTTGATTATACAATGATTATTGGCCTTTTAACCTTTTTATCCATAAAAGTTACGAAATTTTTAACTTTATTTTTTTCTCTCCATCTTGTTATACTCGAGGGCTTTTTATACGTTTACCTAATAGTTACAGATATTCATTATAATATATACTATAAAGTCGAGAGTGATCATCTTCTTTAAATTAATTTAAGTTAATATTATATTATTATTCCTGGTTCATTTGTCCTTTTTTACTTGGCTATAACCGGTGGTAGCAGCCAAGAAAATCAAGACATTTGTCTTGTACTTTGGTAACTTTTTTCTTATTGATTTGGTTTTCCAAATAAGTTAATGTTAATATATATATAATGCATTCTAGTAAAACAATCAAAACCTCAAAAACACAAGTAGAAAATTAAATATGATAAATATTTATGGACTCTAGCTGTGGTTGTGCTAATCCATGAGAAGTGGTTATGGTCTAGAAGTTTGACTTGGGAATAAATTAATAAAAGTCGAGGTGTCCTCATGTAATAAATATTGTTTGTCGTGTAAGTTCAAATATATAATAAAATAGAATTAGTTAATTATATTATTAAGAGAAACAGAGTTCATAGACAAAGGAAACTTGCTAATTATTTAAATCAAGTGGTGTAGTCTTTTAGAGTATGTTGTTTTTCAAAGTCAGTAACGAGTGGTTAGGCCGGAAAGCAAAGGTTAAATTGTTGTTCAACTGTCCCACGAAGAATTAAGGAACATTACATTACCCCCTTTGAATTTTGAAATAAACGTACTCTTTTGGTTGTTCAACTGCTGACTTCTTCATGTGTATCTAGAAGTCTTTTTAATCATATCATAATTCATAAAGATAAATAACTTAATCTTGAAGATAAGATTCAAAACTTAATTCATTTTCTTTCTCACACAACATAATGTAACTATTAACTTAACATTGGCACCCTAATAAAAAATAAAAATAAAATCCACTTATATCTTATTACTTATAGAGTTATATGATCAGCATCTGGACACATGTTAGCCAGGTTGCAATCCTCTGATACCGCATATTATTTGTCTCCATCATTGGATTTGTTGTGCAATTACGCGTATTCTCCACTATGCCATGTGTATAAAGTGGTCAACCTTATATATGCAAATCATCGATAATATCAACGAACATAAACAGACGATAATATTCCCATTCTCATTTATATTTCAACACAAAGCATCCAATGCTGTACCACAAGACTTTGACATTTAAAGTCTACGTCACATTTAAAGTCTAGCCCATTCTCATTTATATTTGTAAAACTAGTATCACTACATTTTTTTTGTACTTATTTATCTGGTAAATACTTGACCACCACTTGACGTGGCATGGCATACGGGTGCTGTTAACTTGGAATTATGACATTTTTTGTACACATTTTTTACCATTGCGTTCTATTTATACACATTATACCAATAATCTTACAAATTTATTAAAAAAAAAAAAAAAGAAAAAGAAAATGTGATGTTTGGTTTTGGACTCGTGGCCTCAAGAAAGGGAGTCGTCAACTCTATAATTAAGCCAAGACGCAAAGTTAGAAATTGAAAACGCTTATTGGTTCAGTGGTAGAGAGGTCACTGGTTCAAACCCAAGTATTGTCTTTTATTTATTTATTTTAAATAACATTGTAAAATTATTTGCATAATATTTATAAAAAAAAAAAAAAAAAAAAAAAAAAAGTTCATTGGTAAAATATGTAAAAAAAAAAAGTTACAATTTTATGCAATTTCTTAAAAAAACAATTTTTTTAGTTGAAAATATCTAGTTATCGGTTCCTGTTTGACCGTCGGTTCAACCCAATTTTCATAAATTTTAAATATTTTTTTATTTTTCTACATACAAAAAGATATATATATATATATATATATATATATATATATATATATATATATATATATATATATATATATATATATATATATATATAACCAAAATTTTGACTTCCACAAAAAGAAAAAAAAAAAATCGTTATCATAATGAAAATAATGAAGTATATTATAAAGACATAAACATAATACTTGAGAATTATCACCCTTCAAATGGAGTAGTAGATCAGTGTTAGACTAACGTCTAGTGTGTCGAAGTCGTATTTGGTAAAGGTGTGGTCAGCATTCAACTTGTGTACATTTCAAATAACCTGATTGATCGTGTTTTTAGTTTGTTTTGTAGATGGGCTTTTATTTAACGGTCTTAATGAAATTCAAATATCCAAATCATATAAAGCAGTTTAAATGGTTTTTTACCGGATTTATTACACCGATTCAATCGGATTATTAAAGATAAGGTTTGGTTCGATCTTATCTAAAGATTAGAATAAAACCGATCATTACTGAGCCAAACTCATTTCCGATTCGAAACGGTTTTTAAAACATTGATTTTAGGTAACAACCAGATGGTATGCCATGTCAAGTGGTGATTGTGTATTTACCAGGATAATGTGTAAAAAAGTAGTGGTATTTTTGAACAAAATTAAAAGATTGATGGTATTTTGCGAATGGAATAAAAAAAATTGTTGATAAATTAAGTATAAAAATAAAATTTGCTGTTAAAATAAATGTACTTCATGGTTAGGGATAAATAGTGATTTTAAAAAGGTAAGCGAGATATAAAATTTAAGTTAAAATAGTAAAGTTAATAAAAAATCAAACTAGGATAAATAGTGACTTTAGAGCAAATCCACAAAGCGCGTTGTCTTTAGTAATTGGAAATACTGAACAACATTAAAAATCTATTTCAAACGATTCTCTTCCTCAAATTGTTCGGAATCAATGCATTGAAAAAAATTTAACCGTAAAATCGAATCAAGTTGGGCGAAATTATGATTTAAGTGATCTGATAATATGAAAAAGGCATGTTTCCATGCATAACATAATTAACCACGCTTCTAAAATCTTTAGTATGTCAACTTCTTCAAATCATTTTTCTCTCACGATGAACTGAGATTTCGTTATCTGTCCAGCTATGGCAGCTCGAAACACTCCTGTTGCAGAAGGACACTTACCTAAACTACAGTCAAGCCTTGAGCTACACAAGCCAGGCATTGAGCCAAAACCTACACGGCTTGAGAAACCGAAGCCCAATAAAGCGAATGAGTTCCAAATTCATGTACTATCTACAAGAAAACTGGAAAAGACTTTGGATCATTACCTTGTGGATATTAATCATGATCGGTTTATTTCTATGGAAATACTATCAATACAAACAAAGGGCCGCATTCGAAGTCATGGGGTACTGTGTTCTCACAGCTAAAGGAGCAGCCGAGACTCTTAAATTCAATATGGCGATCATATTGTTGCCGGTTTGCAGAAACACCATAACTTGGCTAAGATCCACGAAATTGTCTAATTTCGTACCCTTCGACGATAACATCAACTTCCACAAGGTTCAATTTCGTTATCCTTCTACTTGTATTGTGGCCCTAATTCCATTCAATTTTAGGATTATGAAATTGTACTCAAGTGTAAACGGATTTACTTGGATTTTTCAGACGATAGCTGCAGCGATTGTGATCGGGGTAATCCTTCATGCTGGTAACCATTTGGCGTGCGATTTCCCGAGACTTATAAACCAAGATGAAATTGCATACGATCTTAGTATGAGGCAATACTTTGGGAACAACAAACCGACATACACAGACCTTGTTCGAGGTGTGGAAGGTGTAACTGGTGTTATAATGGTGGTATGCATGACAATCGCTTTCGTACTTGCAACCAGGTGGTTCAGACGGAGCTTAGTGAAGCTACCAAAGCCTTTTGATCGGCTCACCGGCTTCAATGCTTTCTGGTATTCACACCACCTGTTTGTTGTCGTCTACATTTTGTTCTTAGTCCATGGATGGTTCCTTTATTTAGTCAAGAAATGGTACAAAAAAACGGTAGGTATACTGCCTATATTCTCTCTTTCACTTGTTCTCGATTCAACAATTTCAGATGATAACCTTGAAATTATATGGTTTACGACAGACGTGGATGTATCTTGCATTTCCGGTATTGCTTTACGCTGGGGAAAGAACCCTAAGATTTTTCCGATCAGGCTCTTACACTGTCCGCCTTCTAAAGGTTGCAATTTATCCAGGAAACGTTCTCACATTGCAAATGTCCAAACCTCCTCAGTTTCGTTACAAGAGTGGACAATACATGTTTGTCCAATGCCCCACTGTATCTCCATTTGAATGGTAATTAATGGTTTCCAAAACGATTAATCTGTCATTCTATTTAATACGTGAGTATATGCTAATAATCCCTCCATATCTATCATTTTTAGGCATCCCTTTTCAATCACATCTGCTCCAGATGACGATTACCTAGCCATTCACATAAGGCAGCTAGGTGATTGGACACAGGAATTAAAAAGGGTATTCTCGGAAGTCTGTGAACCTCCAGTAGCTGGTAAAAGTGGGCTTCTTAGAGCCGATGAAACTACCAAAACAATGTATAGTTTTATCATCCTACTTTATGGTATAAAGTTTAGAAACATATAGTGATATAACTAACAACTTGATATCAGATTGCCAAGATTGTTGATTGATGGGCCTTATGGAGCTCCGGCCCAAGACTACCGTAAATATGATGTTCTTTTGCTTGTTGGACTTGGGATTGGAGCAACGCCTTTTATTAGTATACTGAAAGATTTGCTCAACAACATTGTTAAAATGGAAGAACTAGCAGTATGTGATTAAGTTGTTATATATTTTTCACATTTTGTCAGTTTGATAAATGTTTTATGATCAAATCTTTGAACCTAAATTTGGTTTTAGGATTCAACATCGGGTCACAGTAGGAGATCGGATCAGAGTTCAGGTAGTGGTGACTCTTACTCTCATGATAAAGCTTCTCCCAGAAAGAAGAAAAGTTTGAGGACTACGAATGCTTACTTTTATTGGGTAACTAGAGAACAAGGTTCGTTTGATTGGTTCAAAGGTGTCATGAATGAAGTTGCTGAACTCGATCAACGGGTATAACTTATAACCATTCAATCTAATCTTTCATATCATATCGTTTTAAAGATTCAAATAAATATTTGTTGAATTGTTATATGTGCAGGGTGTGATTGAGATGCATAATTATCTAACAAGTGTCTATGAAGAAGGGGACGCTCGATCAGCTCTCATCACCATGGTTCAAGCTCTCAACCATGCCAAAAATGGTGTCGACATTGTATCGGGCACAAGGGTAATGTTGTCATTTTATCTTATCTTTCACAGTAAAGTACAAAAACGGTCCCTGTGATTTCTGATTTTTACCCCGTTTAGTCCAAAATTGAAACCTTTTTCAGTTTTGATCCTTGTTATTGGTTTTGGTCCGTGGAACCTTTAAATATGGACAAAATTTGATATGAAACGTTGAAACAATTAAGGACCAAAATTAAAAAAGAAAAAAAAAAAAACAATTTTGTACTAAACACAGTAAAGATGAGAAAGCAGGAAGATTATTTTTGTAATTTGTTAGACCCTGTTAAATTATGTTTGATAAGCTTTTGATTAAACAGGTGAGAACTCATTTCGCAAGGCCAAATTGGAAGAAAGTTTTGTCAAAAACTTGTACAAAACATGCTGGTGCTAGGATAGGTGAGTGTTTGTTTAATGGTTATGTTGTGATGATGTATTATGGTTGTGGTTATGGTGGAGTAATATTGGGTTTTGTGTGAACTATGAATCAGGTGTGTTCTATTGTGGTGCACCGGTGCTAGCCAAGGAACTGGGTGAGCTGTGTCATGAGTTCAACCAAAAAGGTTCAACCAAATTTGAATTCCATAAAGAGCACTTTTAAATTTTAAGCTGGTTAATTGTTAGAAGAGAACACCAATGTACAGTTTTTTTCATAGTAAGAATTTAAAGGAGGATCGTATCGGATGACAGTTTTGGTTCATGGTAAATGGTAAATGGTAAATGGTATTAGTAGGTATAAAAAAAGCATCCTTTGTTGGTGAGATGAATTAAACCAATAAAAAAAAAAAACAAAAAAAAGTTATTGCGCTAGTGGTTGGATCCACATGCACAGCAACCCATGTAGAGGGTTGACATTTGGAGGGGGGACAAGACAACGACAGCTACAACAACATGGACAGAATTCTTGTAAAAGAAAGATTGATGAAATTAGAATTGCAAGGTGTGGTGGGGTGGGTGTTGTAATGAATATGAATAATGATGAAGATTGGAGAGGAATCCATCCACATCCACCTTGGCTTCAATTGAATTATTTTGAATTTTTATTGTTTTTTTTCTTTATACACATATATCTTGTACAGACACATTTCTGTACTCTCATCATCATATAATTTGTATTTAAATATCATTATATCAAACATTTGGTCTTTTTCTCTTACACCTTTTTAAACTCCAGTCATACCGAGAACTAATAATTTCCTTTTGGGGCCAATGGTTAGTATGGAGTCGTTGAGGGAATAAGAAGAATGATTTTATGAAAATTGGTACATACAAAAATAAAAGGGATAGTAAAACCCGTGTTAAATTTTTAAGGGAAAATCACTTATATGGGTATCTATGTTTCAAAATCGTTTAAAAAATATCATTCAAGTTTGATGTGTTCAAAAAACAACATCTAAGTAAAACATTTGTACAAAAAAATACCAACGAAATATATTTTTCGTTCAAATTTGATCTTGTGGTAACCAGCAATTACTGGTAAAAAATAAATAAAGGAAAAAAAACAAGAAGAAATGATTCAAAGGGGTAACTATGTTTCAAAATCGTTCAAAAAACACCGTCCATGTTTGGTATATTCAAAAAACACCATTCAAGTAATTTTTTTTACAAAAAACACCAACAAACTATATGTTTTGTTCAAATATTACTCACTAGTAACTGCCTCTTAAATGTTAAATGATGATTTGGCTTAACTATTATGATATGTCATAATAATTATTGACAAAACAATAAATGATATATTTCTTTTTTAAAAATCGATTTAGGGTTTCTTCTTCTCCTATGATTGTTCTTCTTCTAAAGTGATGATCTCGAACTCAACATTTAACGAATTGTTCGTGAACATTCAATGGAAAGTTTGTTTATGTTCGTTTATTGAATAAACAAACGAACATAAACAACTATTGTTCGTGTTTGTTCGATTTGTTACGGTCTTAGGTGTTGTCATCATTATATTATTGCATAAATAGTTTACACATGTAACACGCCAACAAAAAATATATTTCAATAAAATGTTTTGTTTTGAGGATTAGGGTTTAAGGTTTATGTATAGTGTTTATGGATAATGGTTTAGGGTTTAGAAGCTAGGGTTTACGGGTTATAGTTTAAAACTTAGGGTTTACTGGTTGAGATGTAGCTTTCAAGTGCAAGGATACAATTAATCTTTTCTTTAGTTGTAATACAGACTAATTTAACAAACATTTGAGTGATGACGATATTGATTTTAATGTTAGTTTAATCAGTTTTACTTAATCTTATATAATCAAATAAATGATTACATATTCAAATAAATATGAAGAGACTATTCATATTTTATTTTCCAAATTAGATGGAATAGTATTGAATGTTTATATTTCTATTATTTATTTGTTTTTTAAAATATGGTGATACAAAACTAAATGAAGCTATATTCGAAAAATAATAAAAACTAACTAGTTTTTATTGATTATATTTAGCATATTACAATGATTATTGACATATAGTGAAAGTAACCACAATTTTTGAATTTTGTTGGTCGCTAGAGTCAAGGGGTTTTTAAATTGTTTTCCTTAAAAAAAACTTTTGAATTTTAAATAGAAATTAAAATATTATTCATAATCTGTAAAAACTTTAAAATTTTAATTGGAAATTATAATACAAACACTAATATGTTCTTTTGGAATTAGTTTGGTATAATATCACCAAATACATACAAATAACATTAACCTTCTAAAATCTTCTCAAAATTTGCACCTAAACACCTTGCATAATACAATTAATAGTGTATAAAACACTCTCCACAATACAATTTAATTAAAATATAATACTTGCATGGCTCTACGTATCATAAAAAGTAAAATTTTTATAGATTAATTTTTAACCAAATTGGTCTAAATGAAAGCCACACTAGTTGTCAAAATGATATCATGCATATAGTGATCGTCCAAATCTGACTTCATCAGAGAAAGTTATGATTTTTCGAAATTTCAGCATAACAATATACGGGTCAGAAACCGAAGTAGAGATCGCTTGATTGTTAGTTTAATAATCTAAATGAGAGTTGAAGATCTCATCCAAAATGAGTCTGGTATACCCCTACAGGGTCCTCATCACATGTTTAGAATGCTCTTTTAATTAAGGCTAGGATCCATATTTGCGATTCGAACTTTGAAGAGGGATATCTTAATCAAATTCGAATCTACTTTAGGTAGGTAAGGCTTTCACCAATTCCAATCTTATGAAAACCCTAGATCTTTTGAGATGCATTGATTATTTTTTATCAATGGCATGTTTAATCTCAGATTATGCTTTCACTTTTGTAACTAGGATGTTAAGGATCATAAATGAGATGTGAATAACCATGAAAAACCGCTTGACAACCTTGATGTCATTTACCATATCACATTGATGTGCCAGTTAAGCACACACGTTCCATCAAAAGTGATAATTTTCAAGATGTCCATCATATCTCTTTATTGTCCTGTAACATTCCGTTTGAAATTAAGTAATTAAATAATAATCCTTGAACCCCAAGATGTAAATTTATATTTTATATTATTTTATAGTAGCCCTAAAATCCATAATAATTTAGTAGGGTGTTGGTTCCGAGAGTTAAACGTCATAATTATGGAATTTGGGGGTTAAATTGTAATTACCATGGTGGTTTTTGTTAAAATTTTCAGAAGTAAGAGGGTGTTTGGTAAATATTGAACTTAAATTGAAAGGATTTTGGAATGTTGAGCGTTGAATGGTAATTGATGGATTTGTTTTGAAAAGATTATGAGTTGGGGGGACCGATTGTGTAAATTGTATATGAAGTTTGAATGGATCACGGGATTAAACCCGTTGCTTTCTTTCCCTCTTGTTGCATCACCAAACCCTAACCCTAGGTTAGTCAGCCGCCATGTGTAACCCTCAAGCCGCCACCACTCATCTCTCTCATTCTTCCGATCAGCTTATGGCCATCAACCGAATACCGTTATCAACTGATGCCCTTGCCGCCGATGTGAACTGTCAACCAGCACTTCGTCGCTCTCGTTGTCGATGATGGTGAGGACCAGGATCGGAGGTCCCTTCTTCTGATGTTGCTGTTTTCGTTCGTGGTTGCAGTTCTTCTCTGTCCCTTGGTGCTACACTACAGCCACGTCCGTCGTCGCTCACATGATTCTTCTCCGCTGCTCCAGTCAACATTCACTCTGAGGGAGGCTGTTGCGCACACCTGCGCTTGGGTGTCGCAAGTATGTATGTATTTTTGGTGTTGCTATACGTTTTGGGTGTGCTCGTTGGCCAAAAAACTGAGAACGACCACCATGGCAACCAACCATGGTGGCTGCCGCCACTTCTACTTTCCTGCCGCCACCAACCGCCATGTTGGGTGGTTGTGTGCATGAGTTAATGCGTGTGTGTGTGTTTTTCTGCATAAAATAATGAATCGGTGGCTTGTTGCCGGATTTTGACTCGAAAGCCACCACCACCGCCGCGAGGTGGTGGTTGCCGCTGTAAACCGCCGCCGACCACCACCGCCCAAGGTGGTAGTGGGTGGTGCCCGACTTAGTGAAACCCTAATCAGCCTAAATTTTAATCTTTAGACCTAATTGGCATGTGTTTGGGTTGGAGACCCTAATTAGGGTTTAGAAAACCCTAATCTTGGAGACTTTTGCTTTGGACCTATCGGGACCCACATTTTTTTTACTGTTACTTTGGAATTACTAGTGACACCCGACCATGTTGAATGATTGAACCAATAGAGTGATGGGCTTAATGGCTTAAGTCCTTAAAGTGTTAAGTGTTTTACTTAACCCTAATTGTCATTTTATATGAAAACCCTAATTGTGTTGAGTTTTGAGTTGGGCTTAGATGTTTAGATTCTTTATGTGACATCTAAGAACAAGTATATGTACTAGGGTTTTTGGATGGGCTTTAGGGTAAGGCCCATGTAAGGGTTTGGGCCCAATTTGGAAAATTAGGCCATAGTTGGGCCTTGGTTGATTATTTGGCTTTTGGGCCTTCAGAGTGTGAGTTTGGGTCTTGGTTTTAGACCAATCTAGGTTAGGGGTAAAATAGTCTCTTTACCCTAAATATGGAGTTATGGTTATGCATTGAAACCCAAATGGTTAATTGGGTGTTGTTTTGATGTTGACGGTTCAGGAATCTACCATCCAGCAGCTAGAGTTTTATCTACAGGACTTCAACAGTGTGAGGTGGGTCTCCTCACCATCCCAATGGGTCGAAGGCACCAAGTTCGGCCCATTATGTGGTATGTGGTATGCTAGTCGTCTATGTGATACTTGCATGGAATACCTTGGGGGTTCCCAAGGCAATTGGATATAAGACCATGTGGGGGGTTCCTATAACATTCCAGGCTAAGACCATGTGGGGGTTCCAATAGCACCCGGTGTAAGACCTTGGAGGGTTTCCATGGCATCCGTAGTGAAGACCATGTGGGGTTTCCATAGAACCCGGTGTAAGATCTTGGAGGGTTTCCATCACATCCTTAGTTAAGACCATGTGGGTGTTCTCATGGTAGTGGGCTAAGACCATGTGGGGGATCCCATGGCACCCGGAGTAAAACCTTGGAGGGTTTCCTAGACATCCTTATATGTTTGTATGTATAGTTTATATGGCTTGTATGGTATTTCTTCTGATTAGTTAAGACCATGTGGGGTTCCCATGGCAGTAGGCTAAGACCATGTGGGGGTTCCCATGGCACCTAGAGTAAGACCTTGGAGGGTTTCTAGGGCATCCTTATATGTTTGTATGCATAGCTTATGTGGTTGATGTGGTTTATGTGAGTATATAGCTTATGTGGCTTGTTAATGTATCCCTCAGGGAGAACGTCAAAAAAGAAGAAGTCAAACTAACACCCGACTTGGCCTGGTCAGAACCTAGTCTAAAAACAAGTTCGGGCTTTCGCCAAGGCGAAGATCACTGATATGGCGGTTAAGGTGCAAAGTCGCACCTTAACTCCTTCTCTAGGAAATTATATCCCGGTAAACATGGGACCAATCAGAGAGTCTCACTCACCCATTAGATGATAGTCATGATCTTCATAACAAATAAAAGATCTCCTTCTAGCCAATGAGGGAATGAGGCAGAAGATGTGACGGAGGACCCTCCAATATGGGTCTGCCACATCACTCCTCACAAGGGGATGCTCAACAGAATCAGTTGTGGTACATGTTGTAATCTACTATAAAAGGACCCATCTTCCTCACGAAGAAGGGACAGAATTATCTCTTTCCTTTAATCTACTATAATCTCTCTCAGATCTCATACTAACTTGATCGTCAGAGCTTCGTCCCGGGAACTCCTTCCGGATGTCAAATAACAATCATTTCTCTCTTTTTCACTGTGATAACAAGAGAAGATACCCGCACGGATCTCCCCAATAGTTCCGACTCAATCCTCTCCAATATATCACAACATTCGGCGTCATCTGGGTGTATCTCTAGAACGTGATGGGTTTTGGTCATAAGACATCCTATGTGCTCATACAAACCCTAATGCTTGGATCTAGGTTTCTCTATTGTACATGCTTTGAATCCAAGACTATAAACCCTAATTCTAGCATGCAAGTAATCATATTAACATGTAATTAGGTTTAAGAACATACCTTGATTGTTATGTAGTAATAACAATCCCAAATCTCCTTGTATTGACTTTGGAAGGCTTAGAGTCACAAGTGTCACTCCTCTAATGGCTCACAAACACCATAAGCAAGTGGAGAAGGTATAAAGAGAAAAGTGAGAGGTTAGAATTCGTATCTAGGACCTCTTGGGAAGGAATACACGAATTCATGACCCTAGGGGTGTTTATATAGGTGTAGAGATAGGGTTTCAGTCATTATCCTTATCTAGTTGATTATCCATTAAGCAACCAATAAGATAATCCTTGAATCCTTATCATACTCGAATTCTAAGGGATTTACACCTCAAATTCGTTCACCATATATATAAGATAATCCTTACCTTATTTTGTAACTATCACATAATTACAATTCAGCCCCTCTAGTTTAATTAATTACATTTGATCACAAAACTAATTCTTAATTAATTATTGACCAATATTAATTAAACAAATATGATTTCTCCTTTAATATATTATTCTTATAACATATTAATAAATCATATTATCCTCTCTCTCTTTATTCATTTCTCCAATCAAGTTGCTTTGGTGAAGGCAACCCAAAAGGACCATGCACCATCGGGTCAAGTATATACCAAAATAGTTATGGACTTAGACACTAATCCAACAGTCTCCCACTTGGATAAGTCTAACAACTATTCTGCGTATGACTTCAGATCCTGATCTGCAATCGTAGCTTTCCAAAGCCGCTGTCAACTCTGATCATATCAGATACGCGTGTCCTTAGATAAGGGATCATATATTCCTCCATTCTTGATATCGTCTGAGATATGATTTCAAATCATTCTCTTTGTACTATATCTCGATTTCCGATTTATGACAACAGACTAATTGAACAAATCAAATTAGCCCTAGCCCGGCCGAGCATTTACGTATGTCATCACTAAACCATCGAGGGGCCCAAAAGATATCGCTTCTATCCTACTTTGGATAAAAGGAACGGATAAACTTTGATACAATGCTTGCTTGCTCTCACTCACCGAATTACACACAACAATATGTTTTATAACACCAAGTTACTGGTGCGTTTACATATTATCAATGTGCAACCGATTCGCAAGATACAACTCACACATCTCGGTTTCAAGAATATAAGATGTTATCGTCTCACCAATCACTCGTAATACAATTCATGGAGTGATCCAAGTGAGCGTGGGTTTAATCCAATGCTCAAATCATATTCATAAGCACTCATGAACGTTGCAGCAAACATTTGCTTATGTCTAATACTCTTCTAGACAATCCACACACCAATTCACGACAGTCTTCATTCATATCGACTTCCAACATATGAACGACTGTGGCCCGTTTGAATAATTCGATTATTCTTAATAAACTCAATTATTCTGGAAGTCAAAACATGCAAGGTGAAACACAAGAATAATACTAATCTCATATGGCCTCAAACCTTTGAGTATAAACAAAACACGTTTTATTTATCACCATATCGATTACTCATTATTTGTCGTTTCGGGTAATCAACTTCGCATTTGAATTCCAACACTTGTCCCATGCTCCTAGCATGCACACAATGTTTACCTATGGTTCTTACTTTTGCGAAATAGACAAATTGAACACATTTCCAATCATTCTCATTTTACAACACCAAATCCATTTTCTTAAGTGTAAGAATGTCAAATTCTTGTTACTTATAGAATATATTAGATTCTAACACTTTATGCAACGATCCTTTCGTAATGTCACTGCACCAAAGTCACAAAGACTATTGCCAATGATATTACAAAGTCCTCTATCGGAGATTGTTATAAGACAATTCCTTAGATATGATGTCTCTCTCTCAAAGTACATTCCTTTGAACATCCTTTTGCATAAAAGTTTCTAATCTAGACATAGATTTTCAATATTTACTTCCCAACATGGACACACTTCCATATTTTCCATATGACAACTCATTCTTAATAGAATCTTATCTATTCGTAATTATGTCGATATTGTCCATCCAATATGGAAACACTTCCATAATTTCCAATACTATACTTCCAACTACTCGCAAGCGACCAATCCTCGTCGAACTTTGGATTGTCCTTTGATAGTTGTTTAATTATTTTTGTCAAAACCAATTCTAGTTCCTTTTCCCTCTAAATGCACTAGACATTTGGAAAATTTTAGAATGGTCAAACATTAAAGCATTCGCAATCGATCCTATACCCGAAGCGCATGGGACACGACGCATAATGTTTTATTTGCTATGTTCTCAAAACTCGAATTGCGAAGAGGAATGCCGTAATCACAATCGAAATTTTAAGAACACACTATGTACCTTTGACTAAATTTATTAACATTCCACAACCTAATCCTTTAGATTTGAAATGAAGCATAATATTCTCTCCCTTAATTATAGAAAAACAACCTTTCAACTCTTACAACTTTGCAAAGTATGACTCTTGTTTTCTATAATTAATATTGCCAACTATGCAATACGTGCCTTAATAATCATACAATCATAACATTTATGCTCCCACTTTCATGATGATTATTATAAAACATAACACTTATGCTCCCACTAGCTTCGACATGTATTCATAAACATCTTAACTTTCAGAAAAACAATACTTATTGAATTTCTTAAGTTCATGTTTCTAATACTTAGTGTTTTGATAATCTTTTATCAAGGCTTCTTGAACTTATACACTTTTTCCTTAGATAGTTCATATGTGTGTCTTAACAATTAAGACTAATTGCCAAACCTCACAATTCAAATTATGGAAAGGGATGCCGTAACCATGATCGAATTTGAGAATGCAATTTTACAATCACTATCTTTTAAAATCTTTCTTAGTGAAAGCATTTTCTCACAATCATTTTCATGAAGGAGGAAATCTTATGACACTTAGATTTAAACGGTGTATGTGTTCCTATCCATGCGAATTTGTTAAAACCAAAGTTTACGACAAATTCAAACTCATATGGATCGAACTTTCTTAATCTTGATTTCTTGCCTTATGGTAGCACAGCTGCCCACCACGTCTTCCAAGTAGTTAAGTAGCTCACCTTTTCCTATCAATGTACTTTCCATTGATCAAGGTCCTTGCCTTTTATGCATTCAAATGAGAACTCATAGGACTCACATGCATAATTAACTCGATTGGATTGGCACAGAAACAAAATAATGTCTTCACGATAGGTTGTAAACCTCAACTCGTGTGCTAGTGATGATCGATAAGGTTTATTTGATTTGTTCTTGAAACTTTTCAAGACCATTAAGACTCCCACTGACTCCTTGACATATAAGATTCTTTTTGTCAATAAACATTTCTTGACAAACAAATTTTCAAGAGTTAGTGTAGCTTGTATCAAAACACTTCATAAATTGGTCATAGTTGGTCTTTGTCTTATCCAAGACATCACAACTTTCCACATTTGATGAATGTTATAAACCTTTAATACTTTTTACTCATTGTCACAATCTTAACTTTAAGACTTGTTATTGGAACAAAGTATGATTGTCTTCTTGATTTGACCATTTCATCAATCTTTGATTCCTCTTCTTGGACATACAATTGTACCAAGACTCACTTAGAGGATCAATTGAGATATGGTTCTTAATCATTAAGACCTATCATAAAGCATAAAAGCCACTCTCCCTTCTTCTTAGAATGGAGAAACTCTTATCTTTCTGCCTATTTGATTCTTCTTATTCGTTTTGCTATTGATCTAAACCCTTTAATCAATTCAAAATTACACTTAATCTTGTAAGTATAATCATATTTACTAAACCTTTAGTAAATGATGACGAATATCTTTGTTACTCTTATGGTGAACTTGATCAACACACAACTTTGTGTACTCGATCTTCTAGTCCTTCACTTGACACTTTGTCAACGAATTAGTCTAATTATCAAATATGAAATTTCTCATTCATTATGCAACCAAGTTGCATGATTCCAAGTTTTTGTCCAATTGAAACTTGGGCGATGAGAAACTCTCCCTATTTGGTAAATTCTTGACTTTCCATAACACAATAAGAAGCAAATCCATTATTGCTAATAATTTTAACATCAATTTTTCATACACGCCATTGTAAGGATAAATAAATAAAATTTAAAATCAAAATTTATTTTATTGCGGAAAAATTTGTCCTTCACAATGCAACTCATTGAAAAACTTATGCGAATACATCTTTCTTAGCAATCTAATTCTAACTCTAAGTAGTAGCTCAAGAATCTAATCTTTGAGAAACGCAATCGAAATCCATTCCTTCACGGTTAGATTCTGCTCACTTCTTCCCTTAAGCTTCTTTTCTTTTCTTTGATCCTTCTAAACATCAATTGTAATCTTATCACATTATGTATTCAGAACCTAGAATGAAGCTTAAAAGAGTTAGTCAATGGATTTTACCTAAATTAGAGCCATACGTTTCGACTCTCCCATCTCTTAGATCTCTTAGGTAAATAGGGCAGCTTCGTCTCTAATGCCCCTTCTCTTGGCAATAAAAGCAAATTGACTCTTTTTGGAACAACACATGGAACTACTTCATACATCGCCTTTCTCTTATGATCAAACTTTTCGATCATTGCATGTCTTTCATTGCCATTGTCTATATCCACAGAGGTCTCGAAGGCAGATTCACCAATCAACTTTGCTTTTCTATTGCGCCAAACCATTGCTGATTCAGCAACAATAAGCATATAGGTGAGATCTATAAGGGTCACGTCGCGGTTCATCATATAGTACTCTCTTACGAACTCACTATATGAGTTAGGAAGTGATTGAAGAACCCAATCAACAGCCATCTCTTTACCGACAATGGATCCTATCATTCTTAGTCTATCAATGTGCGACTTCATCCCTAGGACGTGTGCACACACCGACTTTCCTTCTTTATGTTTACTTGCCAAAAGGGGTTGAGTGATATTGAACTTTTCAATTTTACAATCTTGTGGGTTAGGGAGAATAATTGGAGGAGGAGGAGGAGGAAGTGAAGCATGATTTCTTGTTCCTCGATCGAATCGTTGAATATCATCTTCATGTGGAATGCTTGTTCCACGGGATTTGAGAAGACCATAGTTGTCGAACTTTGACATTGGGAGAAAAACGAATTCAAGTTAGTTGATTGATTGAGTCCTTGGTAAATCACCCAAATGAAATTCCAAGGCTAGGACCCAACACAATATCCTACAACTCGGGAGAGGGATGCCGTAACCCAAATGCAGAACATTTGAAGGTAAGTGAATGACGATTCACTAATTTCCACCATGAAAAACGAAAAAGAAATTTAAGTTTTAAATTTATGAAAACTCCTAGATCCTTTGAGATTCATTGAACATTTCAATGGCATGTTTAAATCTCGATATGCCCCTCTAGTTTGTGACTGGGATGCCGAGGATCACAAAGCGGGTGTGAATAACCATGCAAACTACATGGTGCCCTCACATGTTACAATCACCTATTCGATGTGCCGGTAAACCACACACGCTCCACCGAACTATGACAAACATTGAGTCACCCTTTGCTACCTTTGCTTAGAACCATTTAGTGTGCCGGTAAACCACACACGCTCCACTAACGTCTTCGCAAGGGCACAAAGTGTAATTTCATGGAATTGCATCAATTCACTTTTGCCTAAGTAACTAAGATTGGGAATTTGCGAAACATTTAGTTACTCTGTATTTCATTGTACTTATAATGGAAGGTTTCGTCCTATCCTACCCGTTCGGCTAACGACCCTCCACTAGTCAAGAGTGCGGTGGGTAAGAGTGGATACCCATTCAATCGCCATTTTATAGGCAATTTCCTTAAACACCCCTTATAGACCAGCTTCGTGAATGAGGCCTACTAACGGTAAGACTGACTTTTACTTATACATATATATAATGTTAGACTTTTAATGTTATATATAGTATAGGGTGTACTTTATACTTTTAAAATACTATATGGTTAACTTTAACAATTACACTTTTAATTCAATTAAAAGGTTAACCTAAATTTTTTATGGATTTATTAAATCTCTTTTAATTATACTCCTTAATTAATTAATAAAACCATAAGGGTGTGATTTGAACTTTTCAAAACATTACTAGAGTTTTAGAATTTAACATTTCTAATTAAACCTTTTAATCAACTTTTAAATTCCAAAACTTGAGGGAAAGTTTTGAAACCTTTTTTTCAAAACATTAAGGTTTTAACTATTTAAATTTCAAAACAACAAAACTTTTGGGGTTCAAATTTAAACTATAAAACCTAAAGGGATTAATTTGAAACTATTCCAAACTTTGTCAAGAATATTCTAGATCACATAATTCAAATAAGGCAATTAACTATAATTGGTGGTTATCTAATTAGATCTAGTTCAAATTCTTGCAAGATAATGATCAAATAATTTCCATAACTTCACATATATCAAATAAGGTAACAATTATCTAATTAGATGACCAAAATCTTTTATCTTGACAAGGATAATCATAAGGGATTAATAAAATTCGAATTTTATCAAGTTTAAACAATTATGGTAATTATCCTAAGTCATAATAGGTAAAAATCCCGAAAATCCGCCTGTCAGACGAGTTGACTCGTCGAGTCAGCCTTGGACTCGTTGAGTCTGCATGGACTCGGCGAGTTCAGCCATGGACTCGGCGAGTCCAGCTTCCAAAACATCAAAAAACGAATTTTTCAGTTATGTCAAGCATCAATACAATTGAAACCAATCAAGGCTCTGATACCACTGATGGGTTTTGGTCATAAGACATCCTATGTGCTCATACAAACCCTAATGCTTGGATCTAGGTTTCTCTATTGTACATGCTTTGAATCCAAGACTATAAACCCTAATTCTAGCATGCAAGTAATCATATTAACATGTAATTAGGTTTAAGAACATACCTTGATTGTTATGTAGTAATAACAATCCCAAATCTCCTTGTATTGACTTTGGAAGGCTTAGAGTCACAAGTGTCACTCCTCTAATGGCTCACAAACACCATAAGCAAGTGGAGAAGGTATAAAGAGAGAAGTGAGAGGTTAGAATTCGTATCTAGGACCTCTTGGGAAGGAATACACGAATTCATGACCCTAGGGGTGTTTATATAGGTGTAGAGATAGGGTTTCAGTCATTATCCTTATCTAGTTGATTATCCATTAAGCAACCAATAAGATAATCCTTGAATCCTTATCATACTCGAATTCTAAGGGATTTACACCTCAAATTCGTTCACCATATATATAAGATAATCCTTACCTTATTTTGTAACTATCACATAATTACAATTCAGCCCCTCTAGTTTAATTAATTACATTTGATCACAAAACTAATTCTTAATTAATTATTGACCAATATTAATTAAACAAATATGATTTCTCCTTTAATATATTATTCTTATAACATATTAATAAATCATATTATCCTCTCTCTCTTTATTCATTTCTCCAATCAAGTTGCTTTGGTGAAGGCAACCCAAAAGGACCATGCACCATCGGGTCAAGTATATACCAAAATAGTTATGGACTTAGACACTAATCCAACAGAACGATACATCCAGGAAGCAAACCCAGAAAGCAACGATGGCAGGTGACATTCCAATGACATCTTGAACAACGGAAAGAAGCTCGATGCGTCCAATGCAGTCACTCGATGGCGGGCAAAATTCCGTTTAGGAGGAACACACCTCAAACCGCACACCGGTCTCACAGGCACCATCCAATTCTGCAGCAGCAACTTACATAGCCAATCTATGGCGGCCAATAGCCAGCACAACTCCACAAGTAGTAATCGTAACAACAACTTCTCAGATCATCGCAATGCAACAAACAGTGATCCCTTTCTTGCAAAAACAATCCTTCCCGTACACTTCCGGCACCAAAACTTGGATCCCTCACACCATTCAGCCGCAGCCACAATATTCCCCGATGGTCCACCCACACAACACCATGGCAAGGTTGTCTCATGTGCCGCTATTCTCACAACAACTGCCAATCTTCAACCAGCTTGTACAAAAAACGCCGTGTCCAAAACCTGCACTATCTCAGTTGTAAGAATCAAGCGTGCAGACCTTGACCGGTCAGGGATCCGGCTGCTATGGATGTAGTAGTCAGTTCCCAGTAGCACTTGAATTCAACCCCGTCATGGTAGTCGGTCAACCATACAGCCCGTACACACAACAGTACAGTGAAGCAAACCCATACATGCCCCCCACCAGGGTAATACGCAATCCAACACTTTGGATTGCTGCCAAACCTACAACAGTATCAACCGTACATCTCGCAAGCAGCCATGCATAACCAGATGTACGCAAGCCCCTATAAAATGCAACAACACATACATTATGGTGGTATGTCATACCCATACATGGACAACCCCCTACGAAGCTTTGGTTTGTGTTCACTGTCACCTTTTGGCCATGAACACCTTGGGTCTTATCGCTAAATCTGTAAACTACATGTTTTAATTAATCTTGGACCGTGAACTATGCCTTAGGAAGCTTCCATGACCGTGGACCCTTTCTTGATTTGCTTTTTGAACCGTGAACACAATGCCTTTTCCTTGTCTTGGTCGTGAACTACATTCATGATTGATTGTCTAACCGTGAACTCTTGTGGTGAATTGTTTCAACCGTGAACTTCATTTGGCATTAATTCCCTTTAATTACTTTGGGTGAAAACTCATTTAATGAGGGTTATTTATGTTTTAAACCCCTAGACTTTTAACTTAATCTCAGTTATAACACTCCAATTTAGTTTAAGTTTTCAATGCATACCTCTTTGTTAATTCTTTAAACAAGCCCTAAGGCTATAGATGATAAAATGAAACAAGAATTGCAATGCAATTTCACTTGTATTTGGTTAGGGTTTAGGATTTACTTGATCTAAAAATTTCGAGTTTTGACACCATCCCCCCGTTAGAGGGAATTTCGTCACGAAATTCAAATTCTGAGTGGTTACTAAGAATTAGGAAAGAGGTAGGTACTCTGGTTCTATCTGATATTCTGTTCTGATTGGTGGAGAGTGTACGGGTTCGGTTTACTTATCTTTGGTAGGTGCTCACTTGTAGCCCTGAACAGCTTTGTCCTGAAGTTCATGGTAAGACTCATACATGGTCCATCTATCATCACTCCATGCATACAAGTCATATATAATTAAGATTGAAAAGATGGCCAGATATGTGGCTCTGCCCCAAGTCCACAACCAGACAAGGAACGGGATATAGGGAGGAAGCACACATCCTAGCTCTCTAGAATCTGAATTATATACCACTCTCACATATACACTTAAAAGTTATAGGTTGACCGCATTTGTCCCTATCCTTTGTGCTTGAACTTGACTTGTTGCATATGTGGTATTTCCAAAAGGTCTGCTGGAAGGTTTCAGAAGATATAGTACTCTTCGCATGAGTACTTCGGAGGTTTGAAACGGGAGACGATTCTGAGGTTCGTATCTGATTTATCGTTAAGAGTAATGAGAGTTTCATTAGGAAATCGGTATGATGAGGACCAAGCCAATCCATTTTTAAGGACGACATCAGAACTTCTTATCGTAATGATTGTTAAGTCGATTTGGAAGAAGTGTTTGTTAGAACAATAAACTAGTCTATGTATATGTTTTCAGTGCTTTCAGCTTTATCCTTGTTATTACTACTACTAAAATTTTGTACCGCATATAGCGAGTACTAGCAGTACGAGTGTTTTGATAACTAAAAAATAATTAAATTTTATAATATAATCCTTACCAGGTCCTTCTATAATCGTTAGGTGTATACAAGTCATGTATAATTAAGATTGGAAAGACAGTCGACTGAGTGACTCTATCCTAAATCCACAACCAGACAAGGAATGGGAAACAATGTGGAATCACTCACTCTATACCTTAAAATCTTAATTATAAATGACCCTTATGTATACACTAAGCCATTATAGCTCACCTGCAAGGATGCTTGGTTTTTATATGAATGATGTGTTTTGTTCAGATAAGAGTGTAATTTATAATTATTTTGTAACATCCCGATTTCCTGATATCAGTTTAAAGCTCTAAGAGTCATATTTCAAAGGCGAATCGACGAGTGGATAGGCCAACTCGTCGAGCAGTGACCAAATCAACCGCATGGATTTTAGACCCTACTCAACGAGTTGGACTCTATTTAAAGGTCTTTTACTTTCCTCCTCAACCCCCCTTGTCACCTTCACATCCAGAGAAAACCTAATAGCTAGCTAGTCTCTATTCTTGACTGTGTGAGACCAAAAGAAAGTGTATATTTCTCGAGGAGTTAAGAGCTTGAAACAAGGAAGAGCTTGTATATCCAACCTTTCCAGTGTTGTAACAACAAGATTGAGGTATAAAGCTACCAAATTTGCATTTCATTGTATTTGTAGTTGTATATCTTTTATGGGTTGATATACTTAATTCAATATAAACAATGCTCTGATACCAATCTTTCACACCCCCAAACCGGAAACAACGGAAAAGTTCGGGGGCGGAGGACGTCATGTTTAAGTATCACAACAATTGTAATATAGTTATCAAAGCAACAACAACCATTATATTAATAATATAAAATTTACATTGTTTTCAAAACATTACTTAATTTACAATAAAACTATAGCAAAAGATACAACATAAAGCTCCGTCTTCGCAACACCCGAGAGGGTACGTATCTACTAACGATCCTGAGAATAAAAGTGGTTTGAAAAAGTGTCAGCATTAAAGTTGGTGAGTTCATAAGCGTTTTGTTTTAGAAAACATATTCTTTGTTCTTTGTAAAATATGATGTTTCCCCCCTAGGAAATCCTATATCTTCTTATGTAATAACTGATAAGTAAAATGACTCTTACTAGTTCCTTCTACGAATACTTAATGTATACAAGTTATATATAATCTAGATCGAACAGACAATCGATTGTGTGATTCTGCTCCAAGCCCACAACCAAATAAGGAACATGAAATGAGGCGGAAATCACACATCCCATTGATTTTCGGATCCTCATTGTATATTACCCTAATGTATTCACTAGGTACTTACAGAGTTAACCGTAATAGCTCTTTGAGATATGATGAAAGTATTCCTTAAGAAAATCCTATATTCTCTTAATGAGTAATATAATTGTGTCTGTTTCTTCTGTGATCATTTAGTGAATACAAATTATATATAATACAGATCAAATAGACAGTTGAATGTGTGGATCTGCCCTAATCCCACAACCAAACAAGGAACAGGAAGTAAGGCGGAAGTCACACATTCCACTACCCATCGGATCTTCATTATATATAATTCTAACGTATTCACTAAGTAATCACAGAATTAACATTAATGGTTCTTAGTAAAATGGTGACCACAATAGTTCATTTTACAACCACTGAATTCATACTAGTTATATATAAACTAATATTGAACGGATAGTTGAATGTGTAAATCTGTCCGAAGTCCACAACCAAACAAGGAACAGGAAGTAAGGCGGAAGTTACACATTCCACTGCCTATCATATATTATTTATATATAATTATGACGTATAAACTAAAGAATGATAGAATTTACCGATACAGGTCCTTATGTTATACTAGTTTGTAAATAAATGTTGAATCTTTTGTAAATATGTTTGCTTGTAAAAATAACGATGTTTATCCCGAAAAATCCTATATTTTCCATAAACCTTATTTGTAGTCTTAATCATTCAAAGAATAAAAAGCACAAATATAATTACCATACTTAGTTTAAAAATACCTAGTTTTATCTATGAGTAAGAACTAGCTGAAGATGTGTTTGCCCTGAAAACTCGATACGATGATACTACCCTCCTATGATCACTTAGTACATATGAGTTGTATATAACCGAGATCGAACAGACAGTTAAAAGGATGAATCTGCCCTAAGCCCACAACCAAACAAGGAACAAGAAATAAAGCGGAAGTCACACGTTCCACTGTCTACCAGACTTCAATTTTATATAACCCTATCGTATATACAGAGTAATCTTATAATTAATATCCTTGAGACCGTTTAAGAAAAGTATATTACTACGTAAATATATCGTTGTTTTCTCCTTGTGAATTCTTATACCCATACTGATGGACGTTAAACCCTATGACCTATTGCAGACGTCGTAAACGTTAATGACGTTTGTTACCTACAACCTTGCCGGTCAAACTATAGTTATTTAATAAATAAACGAACATAAACACAAATTGTCATTTGTTTAGTTAAATAAACGAACATAAACAATGATCTTGTTCAGTTAATTATGTTCGTGAACGTTCGTTTATGTTGTTTGTTTATGTCCGTTCATCTAATTTTCTCTAATGTTCACTTGTGTTTTATTACATTACTATATTATATATTTGTTTATGTCAATTTATGTTCAATTATATTTATTTATCTTGGTTTGTTTATGTTCGTTTAGCATGTTCACAAACATAAAAGAATGAACATTAACAATGTAATTTGTTAAACGAACGAACATGAACAAAAAAACTCGTTTGTTTATTTGTTCATTTCCGTTTATCCGTTCGAATTCATTCGTTTTTTGGCTAACATAAATGAACGAACATGAACAACCTCCTATGAATATTAAATGGTCAAAACAATTACCGGGTTTTATTTTCTTTTGTAAAAAGACGGATGGATTTCACACCCACATCGGATCAGTTCAAGACCAATTTTGACACATGCTACAACATTTACGGACAACATGATGAGAAGCGAGCTCCTTCTACACACTATAATCTATAAGGACCAATCCAAATTATTTGGGCCAAAAGACCATAAAGTTGAGGTGCACCATACCCATAAGCCCTTATCTATCTACTTGGGGCCAAACTGAATGTAGCCCATGGAATAAATACAATCACGATGTTACCACAATCTCATGAGAAATTAAACATTTTTCTACTTATTTTTATATGATAACAAATTATTAGTTTATTTAATATGAAAATTGCTACATTAAGTATATAAGAAAATGATAGAAGAAAAAATAGGAGAATATTTGATTTCTCTGATCTCATTGATTTGCATTCAGAGGGACCTTTTAAAACATTTGTATGAAATGAATCAAAATTCATATTGATTTGGTCGAAATACTTTTATTTGTTTTATATAACATTATATTGTACTTTCCATTCGACTTAAACTGCATAGTGTGATCGTTACAGAATTATTTTTTATTCCCAAAAAACTTAAAAATAAAAATACTTCGTATTAAATTTCCAGAAGCAATATCATCCTTACAAGGGTGGAGTTAGGAATTTTGGATAAAGGGGCTTATAGCTTTATATATATTAATTTTTTTACAACAATTCACATTTTTCCATCTATTAAATCTTATTATTGTAAAAAGATACTTTGATTTATAAAGTTGGTATGGGATCAAAAATCAAAGAATCTAAATTTACCATTTATAAATTTGAATATCATTTTTTTAGATTAAACATTAATTAGCATTTCCATATTACTTTTTTTTGAGGTTATGGGCATGTATTATGAACATCTATACTAATATTATCATTAACAAGATGCGGTTGTAGGTCATGAACATCTTTTTTTGTTTGAAAAAATGATCGATGATTTTTTTCTATCAAGTTTACCTTATGATTATAAGAATTAAAAGGTCAATCTAAATATTATCATAAAATGCAAATTATATCGTTCAACAAAAATATTAACCACAAGTTTTAAAAACCTTAAATTAAAGTCGGTATATGACAGTGCCGTAAATTCAATTGTAATAGCATCTTGCCCTCTTTGCCGACGATTAGTAATTGTCACAGGTATGTAATTGTGTTTGTAGGTAAATTATAGTCGATACATAATTAGGTTACACATGAGGTTGGTGGGATTTCTTTTGGGCTTAAAACATGGGGTTTATTACTAATAAAATAATAATATATGATACAACTAATATATGAAAAATAAGGGAAGGTTAGGGGCAGCACACCTGCTAGTCCTCATATTGCCTCCGCCATGCATCCTTGTAAATATCAAATAACCAACGCAATTATCCAATAATTTTTTTAATACGCTTATGCTCAATAGTCAATCCTTATTTATCCCCCAAACAAAAGCTTAAGAATATTCAACTTTTTTTTTCTTTGTTGGATCTGAATCATATGACTAGTATTTTTGGAAAAGAATAAGGAATTATAAAGTAAAGGTGGTGGAAGGCATGTGAAAGAAGAGAAAAAGTTGGGAGATATTTAATTTGTTATGGGAACTTTAAAGGCATTAAATCATTGAAAATAATTTCAAATTAGCGATGAAGATTGAGTTGGTCGTTTTCTATTAAATATTGGGTAAATATAGAAAATGGGTAATGGACTATTTTTATATAAAATATAATTATTTTAGAAAATTATAATTAGATGATTACCTATTGAAATATTCTGTTTATAAAATACCTTATTTTATGATGTTTAATGGTATTTTGTAAAAAAAATGCTCAAATTTGTTATAGTTGGATAGTAATTTTTTTTTTCAACAAATTACTGAAATCGTCCTATGGTTTGGTTAAATTTGCATGTTTGGTCCCTAACGTTTGTTTTGTTCATGGACCGTCCCTATTGTTTTATTTGGTTGCGTTTTTCATCCCTCACAAACATGAAAAGACTATATTACCCTTAGTCATTTTTTTTCGATTTTTTTAATATTAACCTTTTAAAGATTATTATTAAAAATAAAAAAGACAAAACTTCATAAATGATCCCTGTGGTTTTTGAAAATATCAAGTTTAATCCCTAAGTTCAAAAAACCTCACGGATCGTCCCTATGGTTTCAAAACTTTTAACATTTGGTCCTTCCGCCTAACTCCGTCAGCTTTCTACCGTTAAGTGAGGGGTATTTTCGTCATTTCAACACTCAGGGACCATTTATGAAGTTTTCTATTTTTTTTTTTGGAAAAAAAAAGAAAATAAAATAAATTTAAAGGGTACCTACCTATCTCTCTTTCTCTCTCTCTCTCTCTCTCAACCCCACCCTTATTCCCTTCTTCCCCACTCCACTCCACCCCACCCCTTTCTCTTTGTTTTCTCTCTTACATTCACGGGAAGAGCACCTGCAACCTAAAATAAAAAGGGAAAATTCAATCCTTGTTATCATATAACTTCACCTCCACCACATTCGTCCATAATTTATGATCATCATTATTGCATCATCGTAACCATATTTGTTTGAAGTTTGTTTCTCTATAATGATTCCACGATACAGTCGCTCTGACTATCACTGCATCATATAACACCCATCAAACCCAACGACGATACCACCTCCTACAACCCTAGCGTCGTCGATTTCGGTTACATCTCCCAACCACTGTCAGCTGCTTGTTGCCATCATCACTTTTTGGACGCGATAATCACCGCCCTTCCCCTATGTGTGTGCGTGGTTTTTATTGTTCCGTCTTGTGTTTGTGTCTTAGACTGGAAACCACAAGTGAATAGTGAGTAGTTGACCTACGTTCCAAATTACATTGTTGAAATCGTTGTCAATAATTGTGAGTAGAGACCGCAACTGCAACACTGGTGGTGGAGCACCATCACAACCACGTCAAAGAAGTAGAGCTAGAAGATTCAGGCCCATGTCTCTTATATTTCCTATAAACCTCGTACTATGTTTTCTTCAAAATCTTGTTCTTATTGCAGAGAGGATGAAGGCTCTGTATGAACTCATCTCAAACGCCAACAAGATAAAGGAATTTGAAAGTTACCAGATCGAGATGCTGCTAGATAGATTGGGACATTTTGAGGCAAATGAGAGATTAGCGGGTTCCTGTAATGGTACTCAATTTGATTCTACTCAAGAAAACCAAGATTCTACGAATTTTTTCTGGGTTTCGATGTTTATCTCATGGGATTTCGGGTTTGCAATTCTGGATCGTCCATGGTAGTGCTTCTTCACAGGTCGAGACCGGATTCTAAAGATGTGATTCGGTGGACAAATCTGGAATTTCCAATTTTGGGTTTTCTTTATTTGTGGGTGTGTATGGGGAAGACAATGAGTAGAAAAAGTTGAGACCCAGATACTGTGAATTGGAGAGCTGTGAGTTGGAGATTTCATTAAGAACCATAGAAGGTAGAGTTGGGTGTGAGATTTATGGAGCCATTAAGGGGATTTGGGGGATTTGAATAAGCGAGATTTGGTAACACAGTTGTTGCAGCTTCGATTGTTGTAGCTTTTTTTAGGATTCCTCCATTGTAAAGTGGCGAGAGAGAGAGAGAGAGAAAGAGAGAGAAAGAGAGAGAGAGAGAGAGAGAGATGGGTGAGACCCCTTTAAATAAAAAAAAATTTCCAAAAAAATAGAAAACTTCATAAATGGTCCCTGGGTGTTGAAATGACGAAAATACCCCTCACTTAACGGTAGAAAGCTGACGGAGTTAGACGGAACGACCAAATGTTAAAAGTTTTGAAACCACAGGGACGATCCGTGAGGTTTTTTGAACTTAGGGATTAAATATGGGTCAATAAAAAAATATGGGTCCCTCACCTCATTATCTATTTTCCCTCCCTCATCATCACTCATCTCTCTCATCCCATTCTTATCCTCTTGTTTCTCACCGGAAGCCGCAACCACCAACAAAGCATCACCGGGAACCACCTAGAAACATCACCGGAAGACACCAGGAAACAAACACTCTACATCATCAATCTTTTTTCTTCATCTTTCTGCCCCCATCTGCTCCATCCTTGCTCTTCCTTCTTCGTCATCTACCTAAATAGATGGAGCATCGTGTCCGCCAAAATCCTCCAACCACTATCATCTCCTTCACTGAGTTTTGTTCTTATTTAACCCCATTCTTCTGGAAGACCGTATTTGATTTCAAGGATTTCATAAGTTTTTTCTTTCATCGTCATTTTCAGATTAGGTTTTGCTTTTGGGTTTTGATTCCATATACGGATTTCATTTCAGTTTAGGTTTTGATTTTGGGATATTGGTATTTGACTTTGGTTAGGATTTTTATTTCAGAATTTGATTTTGTTATGGTTTTAATTTCTATGTTCAGGTTTTGATTTTTGTGTTCAAGTTTGATTTTCAGGATTTAATGTTGGGGTGTGAATTAATGAAATCGATTACGTAGTCTGTATTAGAGCTAAAATCGGTGGATGCTAGAGATGTTGGAATCGCTTGGTGGTGGTGACTGGTGGGGGATAGTGGCTTTCAGTGGCTAGTGGTGGTTTTCAGTGCCTATGGTGGTTGTCAGTGGCTTATGGTGGTTGTGGTGCAAGTGGGAGGGACGATTTCAGTAATTATTTTTCTTTAATTAATAAATAATAAATAAAATAGCAACATATGAAAACGAAGAATAGAAAGGGTAATATAGTCTTTTCATCTTGAGGGAGGGACGAATATAGTCTTTTCATATCTGTGAGGGATGAAAAACGCGACCAAATAAAACAATAGAGACAGTCCGAGTGAAAAAAAAAAAAAAATTAGGGACCAAACACACAAATTTAACCAAACTATAGTGATGATTTCGGTAATTTATTCTTTTTTTTAATAATGCTATTTTCTAAAAACTAAATAAATATTTACTTGTTTATGGAGCAAATGAATTTTGGTGAAAAGTTATGTAAATGGATTATGCCATGTCTTTCTCCCGAAAGAGTCTTGATACTTATGAATGGAGCACAAAGATACAAATTTAACATAAGGAAGGGATTAGAAAAAGGGACTCGTTATCTCATTTTCTTTCATTATGGGTATGCAACGATTAAACGTTTGCATCAATTTGGCTTGTGAGGCACGTATATTTAGATGTATTTTTTGTGCCTTTATATGGTCCTATTTTCTACCTCTTATGTATGATGATTGCCTACGATATAAATTTCATAGGTGAATGGTGTCTGATCAATATAGTTAACATTCATAGGTTATTTAGATATTTCTATGTTGCATCCAGAACTTATGTGTTTTACGAGATGGTTGTTGGTTAGATGAGCCAAACATTGTGAAGGAGGATTTAAGAGATTATTATCAATCTCTTTTTTCGAAACAGATTGGACCCCGACCGATTTCTAATCCTTCTCATTTCTCTACTTTATCTGATTCTCAGATTCGTTTTCTGCAAGCTCCTTTCACTCATGAGGAAATAAAAAATGTAGTTTGGGATTGTGGTTCTTCCAAGGCTTTGAGACCGGATGGTTTTTCTTTTGGGTTTTTAAGCATTACTGGGATATTTTGGAGCATGATGTGGTTGATTTTGTGACACATTTTTATTCTCACTCCTCGACTCCTAAGGGTGGTAATGCTTCATTTTTACTTTGATCCACAAGATTAGAGACCTGAAGAATGTGAAAGATTTTAGACCTATTAGCCTAATTGGTTGCCAATATAAGATTGTTGGTAAACTTTTAGCTAATAGATTGGTGGAGTTTATCGATAGTGTGGTGAAAATTAACTTACTTAAGAGTAAGTTGTATGGTGTGGGATTCAACACTGATCAAGTCTCTTCTATGGCTCAGTGCATGGGTTGTATTTTAAATATTCTTCCGTTCATTTACTTGAGAGTTCCGGTTGGTCAGAAAATGACCAGAGTTATCGCTTGGTCTTCCGTTATTGATCACTTTAGGAGCAAATTGTTGGGTTGGAAGTCTAAGTGCCTTTCCGTTGGGGGACGCCTTACTCTGATTAAGTCTGTTCTAGGCTCTTTAAGCAGCTACTTGATGTCCATTTTTCCTGCTCCAGTCATTGTTTTGCACTCCTTAGAGAAGATGAGAGCTTCTATTTTTTTTGGGGTGCCTGAAAGATCTTGTATGCCTAAGAATCATATTAAAGTAATATTGCTAATTAACATATGATATTAATGGGTCACACTAACAAGTTGGTACAATTGATTATTTATTAGAAATTGGTTTTAATAAATATTTAATAAACTCTTATGATTAATTGGAAATTATATATTTCTAGGAAATAATAATTTTCATTACAAAGTAACATTATATATAATTCATATGGTATAAATTAATAAGTCATGCACAACATTTTGGACTAAACAAATTCTTTTATCTTTTACCAAAAAATTAAAGTTTATATTTTATAAACTTGATTTATAAAATATAAAGGTTTTGCCTTCTTCCTTTTATTATTTTATAAAATAAGAGTTAAAAAAATGAAGAGTGTGGCTTATTTTATTATTTAAATGAAAGTATGGTTTTTTGATTATTTAAATAAGAGTATGGTTTTTTGATTATTTAAATGAGAGTATAGCCTTTTGATTATTTAAATAAGGTATGAATTTTTGATTATTTAAATAAGAAGAATGAGTATTGTGCATGTTATATATATATATATATATATATATATATATATATATATATATATATATATATATATATATATATATATATATACACACACACACTAGGAGAATGTCCGCGCGTTGCGCAGGAACACCTATATAGCTGAGATCTTTACAAATATATGTTTTTTTTAAATACAACAATAATGTTGTTGTTAAATCTGATATAATAATTCCTACATTAAAGTGATATAATATATTAATTATTTTGACTTATATGATAATATATATATATATATATATATATATATATATATATATATATATATATATATATATATATTTATTATTACTGTATAATCTCAACCCTTTTGAATGATATCTACCTGTGAGTTACTCATGAATAAAATTAAATATAATATATGGTTTAATGTTATTTATAGTTGTTGTTATTGTTAATTAATTTTTTAAAATTTATGTGCTTAACGTTTCAATTTCTATCATTATAATTAATTAAAACATCAAAAATTATTTTAATTTCAAATGTAACAATATAATAATTTATATACAGTTATTTATAACTATTGTTATTATAAGTTATTTTAAACTACTTATTTGCAAACTTTTAACGATTATACAAAAATCTTTAGGAAATATTTTAGTTAAATTGAGATTATAATTTAGTTTTTGCATTTAGCAATTATAATTTATCACTTTTAACCACTCACAAAATATTCATTGGGTTTTTTAAGTGAACCTGAAATTTATATTTAAGGTGACACGTAATGTTATATTTAAATTAATAATTTAAGTATTTTATCTAAACTTTTCAAAAATTGTAGCTTTAAACTGATAATCGTTTACATTACAACAACATTTTATATCTAATAAATTAAGTATAATGTGTTAAAAGTTAAAAACAAAACTTTATAACTAGAAGTAAGGATATTATTTTAATATTGAAGTTTAGTTTATTTATGATTACACTTTAGGTTTGATATTTACTTAACTTTATTAACCAACTTTTAATCATTATTCGAAAGAAAATATAATTTATAACTTTTAACTATTTAAAAATATTATTTGGGTTATTTAAGTTAAACTAAAATATATATTTTAGTTGATCCTGTAATGTTCTATTTAAATTTATAACGTAAGTATTTTACAATAATTGTTCAAAAGTTGTAGCTTTAAAATGATAATAGTTTACATCCAACAATATATTTTAAACTAATAAATTAAGTATAATTTTTTGAAAGTTAAAAAACATAACTTTATAAGTAGAAGTAAAGATATTCTTTTAATATTGAAATGTAATACCGAACCAATTAATATATCTGTAATAATTAAAGACAAACTTTGCTTTTATTTCGTTTTATATAGTCGTTTGAATTTTATTATATCGTCCAAATTTGTAATGTCGTTTGAATCTTAAAATTTCATCCGAATTATAAAATGTTGTCTGAATTTTATACGGTTATCGAAATTCATAATAATAATAATAATAATAATAATAATAAATAAATAAATAAATAAATAATTAAAAACAACAAAAAAAAAAACAAGGGAAAATGACTTTTGAGGGTAACTAACTGTTGTGTTTGTTCTCATTTAATCACTTTCCTTTTTTTTTGTGCTCAATATATCATCGAACTTGTTGTTTGTGTTCATCATAACCCTTTTGACCGACTTTTGACCTGTGATAGTCGGTCAAAGGGTTATGATGAACAAAAACAACACGTTCGGTGGTATATTGAGTACAAAAAAGGAAAGTGACCAAATGAGAAAAAATACAACAGTTGGTTACCCTCCATATTCATTTTCCCTTTACTCATTTACAGCAAATCTCACGTCATCTCTTGCTGATATTAATGACTTTATGGGATTCATTCTTGTTAGTATTCAAAACATAACTCACAAAAGAACATTATTCATACATGTACAACTTTGTAATGCACTTAAATATTTATTAGGGAATCTTGACTAAGCAGGTGCATTTCATGACTACATTTACATTTTCAAACAAATAATTGATCGTATCATGGATTCTAGACAAGTCTACGAACGAGTGGAATCACAAGTGTTGTGATTTTTTAGTTTACTTAGCTTTAAGATCTAATTCATGTGATAAGATACAACATCAATATGTACAATAACATGCAACTTTTGCAGACACAACACCATAATATACGTTGAGGTAAACGTTTATGCTGATAAATATATCTTTCATACACAGCCATATCATTTTGTAAAGTGGTGTTAACAGTTAACCACAGTAAGCATAGCATAGACCATGTTTTAACGAAGTTATCCCTCCGAAATCAGTGGAGAACGCAGAACGTTTTAGTAGGGGTGGCACTAAAAAAATTTCCGAAAAAATCTAAATTAGTAGTGACACTCGTATTTTAAGCCAATGCACCTAATAGAAAAACATTAAAAAAAAAAAATTACACTACGTGCCTGAATCGGAGCAGTGGACCGGGACCCTCCGGGCACCACTAAGGTCCGTCACTGTCCGAAACCCTCTTCGTATACATTATGGCCAAATAAGGTTACAATCTTTGATAATTTTGCAACTTTAATTTCATTTAACTTTTCGGGGGAAATGACTCAGGAAGGTAACCAACTGTTGAGTTTGTTCTCATTTGGTTTTTTTTTTTTTTTTGTACTCAATATATCATCGAACTTGTTGTTTTGTGTTCACAATAACTCTTTACCAGATATCACAGGTCAAAAGTCGGTCAAAAAGATTATGGTGAGCACAAACAACAAATTTGATGATAAATTGAGTACAAAAATATGGAAAGAAGCCAAATGAAAACAAACACAACAGTTAGCTACCCTCAAGAGTCATTTTTCCAAACAAACAAAACAGAAAAAAACATCACATTGGAATTATGAAATTGGAAATGAAGAAATACAACATTAGCAAATTATATCAACCAAACAAATATTATTCTTATGTGTCATGCTAGTGGACGGTCTGGATTTTCACCACGTTTCATTCAATAATTAAGCTAGTGGTCCCGTTGTTTAATAACGTGCGTGCAAGGCCCGTTAATGTCCACACGTACGATTGATTGATGCGTACATTTTATAATGTTTTTAATTAATTAAAGTCGTATCCTCCTAATCTTGTTCTTGCACCTTTTTAATTGATTTTGAAAGAAAAAAAAAGTGTTTATTTTTAGCAAATCATCATAACTAATATTTTGCAAAAACGGTTTGTCATTTTTATTGGCTATAGTTTGTCATTTTTATTGGTTATAGTTTGTCATTTGTCATTTTTTATTGGTTACCATTTATATATTTTTAGCATTCAAGTATAGTCTTTTTGAGTTTTGAGAGGATTTTTCAAAGTTCGATTTTTTTAGAAAAGCCACAATTTAAAATTAAAAGAAAAAAATAATAAAACTAACAAGAAGAGAAAAAACAATTAAAAAAGTCAAAGAAAATGGTTTTGGTTGTTCATGAGATATTATTTTTAGACAAAACTTCAAAAATGATCCTTGTGGTTTTCGAAAATATCAAGTTTAATCCCTAAGTTCAAAAAACCTTACAGATGGTCCCTGTGGTTTCAAAACTTTTAACATTTGGTCCTTCCGGATAACTCCGTTAGCTTTTGGCCGTTAAGTGGAGGGTATTTACGTCATTTCGCTGCCACAGGGACCATTTATGAAGATTTATCTTATTTTAAAAAGAAAAACTAATTATTTAATATTAAAGGGTCCTACCTCTCTCTCTCTAATTTCCTCTGTATCAAAACACTTATAAGAAATCAATGTGTATAGAGACCAAAAGAACCTACAAAATACAAGTATATTTAGTTTGTAGCACATTCCGAATCATTGTTGTTACCCGTAGATCACCATCTCTCATCGGAAATCTCACATTGGGTTCATACTAGAAATAAGTGTGTCTGTATGTGTTCATCCTCTAAACTCATCTCCTGATTCTTTTTTATGGTTATCCAATCAATCACATGAACTCATAACATCTGATACAAGAAACATCAATGATAAATTGTTGGTTGGAGGCTCATTTTTGCAAGATTAACAACCTTGAAGATTGTTTGATTTATTACCCACCCAAAACCCTACGCTTCATCCCCGAATTGTAATCCCTTCGAATTTGATTTGGTCCACAAAGATTGTGAAAGATTATGTTGGATTATCTGTATGTAATGCGAGGAAATCGTGGGTTTTATCTCCCTTGCATAGTCATCTTTGTTGTGAAGGGTAGGGAGGAAGAATAGTAATCGGAAATTCTTAGAGCCAGTTGTCGCTGGTGGAACATGAAATCTGTGAAAATGAAGAATGCGAATCCCAGATCAATGTTTGGGGTGTCAAATGTTCATCGGAAGTAGTGGAGAAGAAATAGGAAAGAAAACGAAGAAGGTCTACAGAGGATTTCGTCTCTGTAAGTGGTTGGGGATGCACCCGTCTTCTTCCTACTCCCAGCACCATACATATACAACAAAACATTCCTCTGAGCCTTATAATAATTCTTCATTGTACCCAATGCGCAACTTCAGTGTATCCAGACACTCACTTAGAATACAAAGAAAGCGCTGATGCTTCAGAACATACTGATGATCCTCCGGAATCCTTTCCTCTACTGCTCAGAATCCACGCAAGAATACACATACCGGCCCGGAAGTTGGCTGCTCGATGATCTTCTAACCACCCCAAAAAGGCATAAACAATCCATACTTCGACCCAGAAGTTCTCGACTGCCCATACTATCATCACGAGCCTTCCACTTGAAACGACCCTGACCACCGCCAGATTCCTATCCATTCACCACCTGCCGTGGAGACGCCCATCTCTCTCTCAGACATATACCACCTGCATTTTCTCGCCCTGCAACTTTCCCTGATCACCAATGACCCTGATCCCATGAATTCAAGCCGTAGGTTCCTGTATTCAACCCCTAACCGCTCTTGCACAAATCTCTGGTTCCCTCAATAAAATGCCCGGTTCTCCCCCACTAAGGTTCGAACCGTCCCCAATTGGCATACAACCATCCTGCCAATTATTTTTACCAGCCGGATCACACCTGCCCCTGGCAAGTGTTGCGCAACGCCCGAAAATCCCCTTTAAGGAAATTAATCGATCTCATGGACTCTAAACCTCAAATGAAATCCTCAAGAACTTCTTGTCACGATGGCCTCTAGTCGTTCCAGGTCTCGTACCAATCCAATACCAAACAACTCAATTGTTCAATAACATCACTGACCCATAGACTGAACCACGAATCATCATACTCCCCCACCTCGACTCATCAACCAATGTTCCAACACATGGATCGTCCCAAGAACAGGGACCTACTCCCATATTCAATACCCAACATAGATCGAAAACTACTGCACTGATAAGCTCTACTGGTCTCCCCACTAATACCACTAGAATACGCCCTACTATACTCAAATAGGTGTAACGTGGTCCTCGACTATCTCAGTCCTAACTGACTATCTGCTCATGATAATCACTGCCTCGCGACACACATGCTACCTGATACTCTGGAGGAAAATCATCATCAATGACAACCTGCAGGGTTTACCCCCAAACCCAAAACTTAAACATCATGCCTCTCATGTTTCGCACACGAACATAAATAACACCAGTCAGGTCATAGAAGTTGACATCTCCTCTATCGATTGATTGCTCAACTCAGACCGAAATTTTCCCCTCCCTCTGACTCCATACCAAAATACTCTGAAAGGCTCTCGACCTCCCTCTCAAAGGACGCTTCTTCGAACTCAATCATGGCCCACAGGCCTAAAACCCATAGCATCCAATCTCTCCCTCATCAATCGAGACCGGAGAACCGTAAGCATCATTCACTACGAACCATGGTACCTATCCCATGACATCTCTTCTCAATATTCTCTGGTGTATGGTACCGGAACCATAGCATCAATCCTTCATCTGCTCCGATGTATGGTACTCGAACCATAACTTCACTCCTCAATCTGCATTGATGTATGGTACTCGAACCATAACATCACTCCTCAATCTGCTTTGATGTATGGTACTCGAACCATAGCACCAATCCTCCACCTGCTCCGATGTATGGTACTCGAACCATAACATTCTCTGGGTGATAACTCCGCTTGCTCAGCTCATCCCCGGAAGTACCACCGAACTCTGCAACTCTTCCCCTCGCGGTTTTAACTACTCCTTTGCTAAGTACCACGGTACTTATCTAGGTATCTCCATTAAATTACTCTTCTACTCGAACCCCCTCAAGGATTCCAACTAAATATTCTCATTCATCACATACTCAAAAGCACATCGCATAAAACAGCAATCCCTAGGCTAAGGCATCACAAATCAGGCCACTCTAGTCCTAAGATATGGAATACCTAGCATGTCCCTAGCATGCAATAATATCTCATAAAGTGCATCATAAATATATCATAACACCAAAGTAAGGGTATTTTGGGGATTCACCGTTCGGGCGCTGGCTGACCGTACACACCTTCCACTCTGTTTGGTTCCAAAACCTCTTTTTCTTTTTAGAACATTTTAGTGTTGTTTGAAAATTTCTCAAATCCTCGGTTTGAGTTCAAATACGTCCGAAGGTGCATCCGAATCCCTCAAACCAAGGCTCTGATACCAAATTGTAACACCGTAAATTTCAAAACAAAATTTTCAAATTTTTATAAAACATAATTCATTTAATATTCAGAAAACAACCATTTTCAATCGTTCAATCCAAGCAAAGCCCCTTGCTCCAAGCCTCCAAACTCCCAAGATTTCTTCAACAAATACCCTTCAAGCTCCCAAATGCACTTTGATCCACACACACACACGAATACTAAGGGTTTCTGGACTTGAGGATGAGTAAAGAGGCTAGGGGAATGGATGTTAAGTTCTTTATATAGAGCTCAACCCCGAGAATTAGGGTTTTCTCCACTCAGCACCTACTCGCCGAGTCCATCTTTGGACTCGCCGAGTAGGCCACTTGACACGCGACCAAAGTCGCGACCCTGCTCGCCGAGTCCCTCCATGGACTCGCCGAGTTGCCCTTCAAGATTTACACTTTTAGTCATTCAACTCTACTCTTGATATTTTAGGGTGTTACACAACTGTTCGAACAAATCATCATTCCTCGTAAGTGGATAACGGTTCTTCACCATCAACTTGTCCGACTCATGGCCAGTACCTCTGCTTTGCCCTGGCGGCTGTTGGTGATCCTCAATGCCATCGGAGTCGTTGCTACAACCACTCCCCATGCTGCCAAAATCGGACAATCAGCCTTATTTGTGGCCTCTCTAATTGTAATGAAAGCAAATCAGACAAGATCCCTGGGTAATGGTAGTGACAGTGAAATCTCTGCTGAAGTGACCAGTCTTGCCACACTTGTAGCTTCCAGAACCACCATCCCTGCATGCTCTCTCGTACGTCTGGCCGCACCGACCCCGACCTTGATGGCCCCTCGATCTGGAATATACAAACTCGGGCTTCTTCCTCAAGCCCTCAGATACCTGAGCTTAAACCGATTTCTTTTATATCACTAACTCCATATCTATCTCTTGGTTGCGAGCCCGAGCTATCATGTCCTCCAATGTCTTGTAGCAAGACATGCAAACAAATTCACATATCTCATCCTTCAACATATCATGCAAAAAAATTCACGTATCTCATCCTTCAACATATCATGCAAACAAATTCACGTATCTCATCCTTCAACGTACCAATAAGGCCCTCTCACAGAGCATGTCGGTGATCTCAACTATAGTCTCGGTAGTTTGGCGAAAGTCCTGAAAGTCCCTCGCCAACTGTTGAACCGTAATCACAAGCACAAAATCATCCTTGAATCTTGTAATAAAGTAATCCCAAGACATTATCTCAATAGCATTGCCTCCAAAAGCATAGTCCACCTTCTCCCACCAATCACGGGTTTTCTCTTTCAGAATACAATATGTAAATATGACCTTCGACCCTTACGGGCAGAAGCTAGTTGTTCCCGATGTCCCTCAACCACCGTCTACTAGCAATAGGGTCCTTCATTTCGAAGAACTCAGGATCCTTACATGCACAAAAATATCGAAAAGTAAAAGAGCGTGCACCCACAATGGCAACCATCTCAGTATGAAATACGCCCAAATGCTCATCCAAAATATCCATGATGCCCTCCTTGATCGTACCAAAGATCACAAGAATCTGCTTCAGAATGTTGCGGGTAATCTCAGACGAAATGAACTCCCACATTTGATCATCCAAGGGTCCGACTCCAGAGCCCGAACCTGATCCCTCACCGAGACCTAAACCACCTCGAGTGACCACCATACTGAAAATAAACAATGCAAACCATTAGAAAACACTCGAAGAACCTCACACCATGCGGGTCCCTTAGTATCCTTGTGACTCCCTTGACTCGAGTACATATCATGCGTTTTCAATAGTATGGGCCCATGTGACATCCCTATTTTCACGGCCAGAAAAGATCGATTTTGTTTATGCTTTATAAAAATCAGAGTATCTCTTTTAATAAAAACGTTGCGGAATTTGTTCCCAGAAAAAAACAGGATAACTTCATTATCAAAGCATTTCCGAAGAAATGTATTTTTATTCATTATAAACAATTTGGGATGTCATCGTCACTCATAAACATAAGCATAAACATAATCATTTCCGAAGAAATGTATTTTTATTCATTTACACTAGTGATCTATATCTCCTTAATCTCTCAGTGTAATGTAACTTTACCTCATCACTTGTGATACGAGTAAACTGAGTGGGTCAGGTTGGGAATGGTGAGTACATAGAATTTTTAATCCACAATAATATAATTATTATGTTTAATCATCAAACAATTAACCAAATTATCCATCCCCATTACTTTTTTTTATTCCTAAGTACATCCCCTAAGGATTTATCCTAAGGATCGTCTCCTACATCATATTTACCTCTTATCTCCTTACATCGCATTTCCTTATATGTTTGTTCTTAAGGACTCTCCCTAAGGATCATCGCCTATATCGCATAGACAATATTGATTCAGGGATTACTCCATCAATACGTGCCCAACAAGGGTTAGGGCATCCACGTATGAATACGTAGTTACAACATCGCCTGAACTCGTAATTCATAGCAAGGGGTTAGAGTATCATCACATGAATACGTAGTTACAACATCGCTTGAACTCGTAATTTATAGTAAGGGGTTAGAGTATCATCGAATGAATACGTAGTTACAACATCGTCTGAACTCGTAATTCATAGTAACTGATGTATCGTATATATATTACGGGAAGTGATTTGTACATAATAATTTTTTGTCTTTCATAAATTGAATTTATGTATTATAGGCTTGTACATTATTATAGTAATTTAAAACATACAAAAATTATATCGCATATTTGGGGGTAAAGAGTAGCTAATTCGAAGTTCGTTTTTTGATTAGCCTCGTAGATATCGTTATCACCAATCAGGTTAAAGCCAATCCCGAATTAATAGGCTCGGAAAGTTCCCAGACCTCAAGCTCAGGATCAGGTTCGGTAGATAATCTTCTGTTTATGACCCACCTACGCAGCTAGTCTCACACATTCTTTGCGTTACTGAAGACTCCAGAGCGATTCATCATCAATCTGTTTCAAAACCAAAGATTTCAGGTTCAAGATTTGGGTTTTTCAGATTTCAATCGACTGAGCGAACATGTCAGATCACGAGGATCATAAGTCGGAATCGTTGATGGAGAAGATATCGGACAAGATTCACGGTAAGGATGATTCTTCCTCGTCTTCAGATTCAGACGACGACAACAAGATTTCAGCGATGAAATCGAAGGTTTTTCGCATGTTCGGTAGGGAAAAGCCCGTCCACAATGTCTTCGGCGGCGGAAAGCGTATGTTATCGTTATTACTTACCCTTAACACTTCAGTTTTACTGGATTTTGATTAGTCTTAAACCCTAACTTGCTTTAGTTACTTCTTTAATAATCCTTTCTCTCGATATTACTACTTCGGTTATCGTTTGAGATTTCGTCTAAATGATTCATGAGTTGTATATACGTGAGTAACATAATTTACCGATTTACAATCCTAGATAATAATCGACTATGTTCTCTAATCAATGGATCGATTTATTATTCTGAGAATCGTCGCTTTTATCATTTACTTAGGCCACAAGGAAATAAGTATTCGTCCTATTACAATATCAAGACCTGTTGATCTCTACAAGGTAGTTCATGCAAAAATTTGATCGGATCCAATTTTCTGCATCTGGATCTAGACCTGACATATCGTTATACCTCTAATAAAATTTTTTTTCTTAATCAAAACCATTTCCTCTATGGTCGTCTAAAGTTAAAGCAAAAGGTCTATCTTTTTCTTTAATCATCAATCCACGCTGTTAACGAAGCTCTTTTCCAGTTAATATGTTACCTTTTTGCTTCATAAAGGCTGCTAACATTCCAATTATCGTTTCTTGATGAAAGCTAAATGTTAATAATTAATATCAATAAAGCAAAAGGTGGTTTCTTCTTGGGTTGAAAAAGTAAAAGTTTCTATTTGTATGCAATAATATAATACCACCAATGTGAAACATGCTTAATGCCATTGCTGAAACAATCAATGGAGGTCTTACTCTTATCTGTTCATCATCTAACTTTTTTCTATCTGTAAAGCTGCTGATGTGCTCCTATGGAAGGACAAGAAGGTATCTGGTGGAATCCTAGGTGGAGTTTCAATCATCTGGTTCCTTTTTGAAGTGCTGGAATATCATTTGCTGACTCTTGTTTGCCACAGTCTGATTCTTACATTGGCAATACTATTCCTATGGTCAAATGCCTCAGCTTTCATCAACAAGTAAGTGTTCTTATTTTTCAAATTGTCTCCCCAATTTGATACACTCATTCATGAGTTGATGTTTTATACAGATCTCCACCAAAAATCCCACAAGTTGTGATTCCAGAGAAACCTGTTTTGGAAATCGTGTCATCCGTGAGAATTGAGTTAAACAAAGGTTTTGCAGCAATTAGAGATATCGCTTCAGGGAAAGACCTCAAAAAGTTTCTATCTGTAAGTTTCTTTTTTCTTCAATCTTTTATATTCAATTTTATACAAGAATCTTCGTTTTCTTATTATCTATCATTGTTGTTTAATGTTCTCTCAGGTTATTGCTGGTTTGTGGTTTGTGTCAATCATCAGCAACTGTTATAACTTCTTGACATTGGTTTACATATGTAATTTCCTAACTCCACACAACTATTCCATGTCTATTAGCAACTTTCAATAATGAAATTCTGATTTATTTATTTATTTTGAAAAAAAAATATTATATTGCAGTGGTTGTGTTGCTGTTCACGGTGCCTGTGGCGTATGATAAATATGAGGATAAGATTGATCCGCTTGCAGAGAAAGCATTGATTGAAATCAAGAAACAATATGCGGTTTTCGATGCAAAAGTGTTGTGTAAGATCCCGAGATCCATGAAAGAGCTTAAAGCTAAGAAAAAGGTTTAAGAATATGCAACGACTTTGTTACTGGGTAGGTGTGTCTTATATATCTAAATCTTAAAAATGGTTGATTATTGTGTTTTTCTTGATGATTTGGGGTTTGTGAGGTTGGTAATAGAGATTGATTGATACGTAAAACCCTCCTCCCCAATATAATTTCTTGTGTTTTTAGAGTTGTGGTGATGTCTTTGTGTTTTTTTTTTTAAAATATATACATGGTGTTACAGTTTTTGTTGATGTGGCACTTTGTCTTGAAACTAATATATGATGTAGTATGTTTGTCTTTGTGAGAACACAATCTTGGTGGTGTGTGGTCATTTCTTGCATGATGTGTATTAAATCTTGTCGACTACATTAGTGGGTCCTAAAATTCTATTTATTTATTTATTCTGATTCTGATTTTGATTCAGTAAATGTCACCATCAAATTATGGAATCCGTGTTTATAGCTATCATTATAAAACAAGTAAATGTTAAATGACCTAACAACTTGATTCCGCTCACTTAAGTGAGAGTTGTAAATTGTTAGAACAGAGTGGAAAAACATTATCGGTTTTAAATTACTGGATTTTTTTTTCTTTCTTTTAATAATTGATGGTTTGAGTTCACTTCCTGTTATTAGTATTTTGATCATGTTACAAGGAATTTAATTTTGTGATTGTATTTAAGACACTTTCAATTTAGTCACAAAAAAACGGCATTGCTGGAGAGTATATTGATGAGTCCAAATTTGTTAGCCAGCCTCAAATATGACTAAATATGTATTCATACATCCAAAAGGTGGATAAAGTCGAGAAAAAAAATGCAAAATCTGCAGTTCAAAATGGGTTATTAATGGAGACTACCATCCGTCAATTATCTATGTTCCATTGAGATCATATTTTCCATGTCCAAAATTTTGTAAAGATTTTGGGTCGTGATCTTTGACCCCATATTTTGCAGTGTCACAAGTTGTACTACTAAACTTGTATTAGATCTCATAATTTAAATCCACATGGCAACTCGTGTTTATTCCAATTAATCAGTAACAGTAAAATCACAAACAAGGTTATATTTATTATTTGAGAAGAATAATAAAATATTACACGAGGTTGCAACATCCAGTAGAAAAAGGAAATATGGTACATACAACACAAGCGCACACACTATTTCGAGAATAAAAATCAGACAAATATCGTGTGATTTGATGAGGGGGAAAACAACAAGACAAAACAAATGGTACAAAACAACACACAAAGGTACAGCAACAGGAACAGGGGCACTCATATAATTGTAAGCCACCCACCCACCTGTGACCCACAGTTTTGGTACAAACGGAGCCCCTTGATGTTGATGTTTTTGTATGGTGGGTGGCTACAACGTGTACATGAGTAGAGTGATTGATGGATGGGTGGTTCATATTTCATATGGAGGAGGGGGGATTAAATCAAAGTGAAAGTGAAAGTGAGAGTGAGAGTGAGTTTATTAGAGGAAATATGATAATTGCTCCTTTTTCCTTGAACCCCCTTCACCATATTGCTCGTTCCATTGCTTCAGTTCCCCCATTATTGACCCTTCCGATGCAAAACTAGCCGCCACCTGTACACAAACATTTTCATTTATCAACACAACACACAAATTAATAAATCATATAAGGGGCATAATCGTCATTTGACACCCACCTGATTCTTGGCTTCCCTAAAGTCCTCCATATTTAGTGGCCTGATGGTAATCACCTTCTCCTCTGTAACTCCTTCTGGAGATTGAGGCCCCTCTCCCCTCTCAGCTCTCAGTTTTTTCTCCTGCCATTTTTATTTTTTAGACACAAACAAACTATTAAAAAAAAAAAAAAAAAAGATAAAAGTCACAGGTAGGTTTTATTCATATTATAATATACTCACAATATCCTTCAATCTTTCTTGCTGTATCAGCTCCCTAACTGGTCGATAAGCAGCAGTCGTACACAGATTCTGTAATGTCACCAAAAATTAGTTATAATCATGCCATATCATCATAAACATTGATTAACCCAGAATATACCAAGGGGCTGTATTAGATCATGTATGTGTTAAATGATTGAATAAGTGATGGATGATGATAGACATAAAGTGTTGTATATATAACATATGTTTCTTTTCTAGACAGAATAAACCATCTGAATGACATTTCAACAAACAACTTTCACAATATCCATCAATTTTAGCGTGGGAATATTTGGGAGGAAAAAAAAAACACAAATAAGTAAAGGGTTGGTGTCTGAATCCAGATTAATTAAGTGCTTATTAAGTCAAAAAGTAACAGCCCCTAACCTTCAGATCACTTCCAGTATATCCTTCAGTCATAGTAGCAAGTTCACCAAAGTTCAATCCTTCATCAATCTCTTCTTTTCCCAAAAGAGTCTTCAATATCTTTTCCCTATTTTCCACCGATGGTAACCCCACCATTATCCTATTTTCACCATTACAAAACATTTAACATTCATTATTTGAATTCTAAAAGTTTGAAAATATATACCTTCGCTCAAAACGTCTGATAATAGCCTCATCAAGGTCAAAAGGGCGATTAGTAGCAGCAAGAACAAGAATCCTTTCACCTGGTTTAGTCAACAACCCATCCCAATGAGTCATAAACTCATTCTTAATCTTCCTCATGGCTTCATGTTCACCAGCTCTTGACCTTTGACCAAGCATACTATCCACCTCATCAACAAATATAATAGTAGGCGACACTTTAGCTGCAAGTGTAAACAAAGCTCTAACATTCTTCTCATCTTCCCCAAACCATTTTGAGGTAATGGTGGACATTGAAACATTGATGAAACTTGCTCCAGCCTCGTTGGCAATGGCTTTAGCAAGCATGGTTTTCCCTGTTCCAGGAGGGCCAAATAGTAATATCCCTCTGCATGGCTTCAGAAGTCCTCCAATGAACAAATCGGGTCTTCTTAAAGGTAACATCACCAGTTCTTGAAGTGAATCTTTAATGTCATCTAATGCACCGATGTCAGAAAACGTAACACCGATTTCACTTGCGGGTATCACTTCTGGCCTAATTCGCTTCTCAAATTCGTTATCAGCAGGAACTTCCTAAAAATTAAGATCACAATAACTAATTAGAAATTAAATATATATATATATATATATATATTTTTTTATATAAAAAACTTTAAGAAAGATTTATAGAAACCTACGGGAGCTTTAGGTGTTGGGGTGACATTATCAGCATTCTTAGGAGCCGAAGAAGCTTCTGCTTCCTTAGGACCACTGGTGCTTTCAGCTTTGGTTTCTGGTTTTGGGGCAACAGAATCTTTCACAACTGTATCCTGTAATGATTAATTGTATATAACATATAATATAAGTGAGTTAAAATTAATAAAGGATTTTTATAGTGAATTTCTAATTAAAGATAGAATATATATATATCACAAACCTTTGAGGTTGAGGTCTCCTTCTTAACAGATTTACCTTCCTGGAACAGGCTCAACCCATGAGACAAACTGTTTTATGTGTCAAATATAAAAAGTAAAAAGTCAGCAGCATATTTAAGGAAACAAATAATTAATGGTATAATTGGATAAACAGAAGAGTTCATTCACAAAAATGGGAAGGTTATATTATGAAATGATCACCTAGCTTTTCAATATTTGTCACAAAATAACAACCCCACCTATTTTGCGATAAAAAGGTTCCCTAATTCACAAAATTGCTTTTTCTGATTTCATATTTTATTATATATATTTTTGTTCGCAAAAATTTAATGTCTTTTCGCTGTATCTTTGAATTGCAAATTTTAATTCAAAAACTTTTAGGTAAATTCGAAAAACATCACCCCTTAACCAAATTTGTTTACATTTGAAATAAATACCTTCTAATAGTCAATTTCAGGATTCTTATTTATTTTCGCAAAAAAAAAAAAAAAAAATCATCACCAAGCATAAAAAATCGACATTTTTGCAATAAAGAAAGGTATTTCACAACTTTTTTAGTGGTCATTTTGTGGTAAATGTTGAAAATGTGGTCATTTTATGACACGAGCTTCCGATTTTTTGTGATCAACTCTTAAAATAAATCAGACCTTGTAGAAGAAATAACTAGTTTTCCATTTCTATACTCTGGATTCTTTGTATGTGTGAGATGATATGAGATAGCTGACACCACAATTTCCTCAATATAGTTGCTAAGATCAATTGTATCAGCCACACAAATAGACGCAAGATCATCACAGTCAAGATCATTGGCAGCAAGAACTTCACTAATATGATTTCTGTTATCTTGAAACTGAATCATCTTCATATCTTCTTCAAGTTGACTTTTCCAACTCACAAGATGGTTTTCCTCTTGAGGAGGTTTGATTTCAATATTGTATGGGAACACAGAAGTAATCCTTTCGTCTAAGTCTCTGTAATCTTTCTCAGAGTCAATAACTTGTGACCCAAGTATCAGTACAGGTCCAGAAATTCTTTTTAACATTTTCTGGAATAAGGTGTATAACTTTTGGGATCTGCATAGAAGCTTCTCGATGTCTCTAAGGTATAACACGATAGGACTGTTCTTGGATATGAAAGTAAGAACCTTGTACAAGGTTTGTACAAAAAGTTTCTCATCAAAAGACAAACTGCTTGTGCGCCTAAGTGGAGCTGAGAAGAAGGATATGCCAAAAAGGTTATTATATTATTGTTGGGATTTTTTTCTTAGTGTAATAATTTAATTACCTGGATTTGGTGGAGTAGATTTTGAAGCAAGCTCATCAATATTAGCTGATGAAGATGCGTTTCTCCTAAGATTTGGAGTACTTGAGAAAGATTCAGTCCCCCTGTATATAAAAAGAGAAATGAAAAACTAGATTTCTATATTTTTTTATCAACAAGATTGTATGTCAATGTCATACCTTGATCCAAAATCAGAAACACTGCTCTGTCTACGTAATGTTCCTGTAAAATACAGCAATTATATGAATCAAATGTAAACAAGAAGAACAAGTATAAGTTTATTACACAGACAACATGAAAGTATACGACCTTTTAAAGGAGGCAGTTTCTTAAAGATGTAAACTGTGAACAGTAAGAATGGAAACTAATTAAATACCTTTTATTTCCTGTTTGGATTGAAACATAGACATGGTTGATTCAAATAAGTCTGACATTCGCCCCAAGGTTGTTTCTGAAGTGGATCTTTTGAAGGTCTATATACATATATAGTAGAAAATGCATCAGTAGATAAAAAACAGACTATTGAAAAAATGTTCATAGTGCTTACAGTTTCTTTGGATGAAGCTCCATATTTGCTCTGGACCTGACAAAAATCAAAAGGGGTAGATTAGATAAATTCAAACAGTATATAATTTTTTTTTTTTGAAATGACATGCTCACCTTAAGTGAAAAATCATTGACATCTAGCAACAACAACTTGGCTTCAAAATAATGAGCCAAAGCTTTGGCAAGCATTTGCTGATAAAGCTCTTTAAATCCACAACACAAAGACAAAATTTAGTCAATGCAGTTAAAGATATATTCAAGTGTGATTAACAAAGCAAACTTTTAAAAAAAATTGAAATAACCTGCAGGCCCTGATAACAATATAGTTCGACTTGCTGGAGAAAGGTTTCTTGTGTGCTTGGAAAAATCGATGTTCTTCAGATAAACAAAAGCCGCACTTGTAAGTAAAACCCTGGTCTGCTCGCTGTTGAAATGGTAAAAAGAAAGAAAAAAATTCATCATAAATCAAATTTAGAATATTCAATGCCTTATTTTTAATTTTAGACTCTGTATTATGTAATGGGGTGTCAAATCAGAGAATCTTGTCAAGGTTTTATGTAAAACAAATACGAAATTACGCTATTAGAGTTATGTTTTGTATTTTGTCTGTATAATACGTCTGATAGCTAGGGTGTCTTGTGTACCATAATATATTTATGGAGCCATGTTAAATATACTATCACAAACATAACATAAAATAGCCCTTAGTTTATTTAATTCTTACTTAATTATACATGACATGTTCAGGACAAAATACCAATTGAACGCGACTTTGGATTTATGAACAGAAATTTAAACTTGATGTCCAAATTTTATTTGGCTTTAGTTCGTGTTGTATATTTTTGGGTGTCTATCTGACACCCCTACATAGTGATGATGTGAGTGTTGATAGATTGAGATGGAACGAGGGACACCTCATCACAAGTATGGTGAGTCATACGAGTTTGAAAATTAATTATTATTATTTTAAAGAACGGCCAAAACAGAGCCATGTGTTCTGTATCTGCAAAAAACCCTAAACCTAATCAACCTCCAAAGTTTTCATTCATGGATGCTCTTACTAATAATCACTATTAAGATCTGTCCAGCCAAAATATCATACGTAATAGTATTTGTTTTATTAAGTAGTGTTTGAAACTTGGAATACGGATTTTGTTTAATGAATATCCGAATGAAGTTGAATAGATTAATTAATTAATTAATTAATTACCTTAGGTAATAGGGAAATTGGTCGAAGGTGATTTTGCTGTCTTTGCCATCGACGATCATACTAAGCATCTCACGCTCCATTGTTTGTGGAGTGAGTCCGTTTCCTGATGAATCATCACCACCACCGGTCCATCTACTCACCGTCTTTCCCATTCCAATTCCGACTCCTACTCCTATTCCCACGCTCAACGCAGACATGAACAATTGCTTGTTTTCCATCTCTTCCGAATTCCAATTACGATCACAAAATATTTCACTGGAATGGAATTACAGGATTAATACAAACAGAGGATGAAATTCTCCAGAATCCGATGAAACTATAACTGGAACTATCGGAAAACACAACACGGTTATAAGCAAACAGATCACCAATCAATCAAATCTCTCCGAATCAAACCATCATCAAGGTCTATCTCCTTTGTGTTTGATGTTTCAATAATATATTTCCTTCTATCTCCGATCACAATCGACGCTTCCACTTCCTTTTATATGATTGTTACACTGTCTAAGGATAACTCACAGGTGTATGCGTATGCATCACACACGCACTGAGTTTGACGATATATAGAAAATTGGTCAAAGTAGTAGAGTCAAAGAAGCGGATGTCGAAGAAGACTGTGTAGTCTCCGGCGGCGGCGGCGGCAGCGATTGTGAAAACGAGAGTGATCGATGGTTATAAAAAGGAGGGAGGGAGGGAGGAGGAAGGTGGAGATCAGTTATTGTGTTGTGATGTGCGCGGGGGTTCATTTCCCAATATTCAAAAGTAATGGCGGGGTGTACAGTGGGACTTTGTTCACGAGTTGCTCACGTGCCTTCAATCAATCACAATTGCATAAAAGGATGAAATGTCAGGGCGCCGCAAATCCATCCAATTGCTATAAAGGGAAACCTCTATTTTAGTGTTACGTTTTTGTTTACTCCATCCTCTCCCTTATCTTCTCCAACTTGCGTAAATTCAGACCCTTTCGTATATAATTATGATAATGTTTAATGATCAACAAGTTGTATATACAGCATATATTTTGTTTCAAATTAGGAATCATCGACACGATACGAGGTACACTTGAACGAAAACCAAGTCAGTTTTTGCAAGAGATACTTACCATGAAATTGATCCTTGAAAATCTCTCGTGTTCTATCATTTGACAATTTCTTGAAATTCGATCCTTCAAAACGTTACAATAAAAGAAGATAGAAAAGAATATGATCTTGTTTTGTTTTGTATAATAGGGTTTTTGACATAAAAATCCTTAAATTTGTTAAATTTTATCGATTTTATCATTTGATAATTTTTTGTTCTTTAATATCCAAAATTTATAAAAAAAAATTGTCTTTGTTATCCGTAATAATTGGTTTTGTATATTATTCTTTGAAATGTTTACCTTTTGGGAACATTAGGAAGGGTTGTATGCCCAACTAAATATGTTAATAGCCTAATACATATCTTAGGAGATTTGCACATATATCATTAGTTACACCGCATCAATGGGTCCATTTAGATATTTTATTTATTAATATATACTATACGTGCATATTTGTTTTTAGCCTATGTTTTTAAATTCATGTGTAAAAGTTAAATATAAGTCGTTCATTATCCATGCAACCATCAAATAAGTCCGAAACAAAACATAAAACCATCAATAATTTTTGTATTTCATTACCAAATTCATAAGAAAGATTTACATAGACGTTGTGGGTAAACGAGCAACAAGTTGTGCAGCAACCTCTTTTTGGATGATAAAACTAATTCTTTTAAAAACAACATCTATAGATCTAGAAGTCATAACATTACTATGCATGACCCGTTGAACACTATTGAGTAGCTCCACAACTTTTGGCGTATGGAAACCGAAAGTATCAAATGCAAAGGGTATAAATGTGTGTTGATTTTCCATGCATGATTTCTCATGTTTTGCCACTTTGCTTGATGCAGCTTTTAAAGCAGCTTGCCCCACAGTGAAAACTACACTCCCCAAGCCCACAAGAGGGGAAACCCCTGTTAGATCCACGCATGCATGTTTTCCTCCAGCACATCCAAACACTAAAACATTAGTCAGTCTAAGTGTTGATCTTCCTTCCAATGGGTCAGTCAGAAAGTTCACAGGGGCCTCTTTCTTGGCAAAAATCCCAGCGCGCCTAAATATGTCGAAAAGAACATCCATAACCAGATTGTGTCGGTACTTGAAACCAATGAGCTCTTTACAATGGACTGCATGCTCCCCAAAGGAGTTCAAGCATGCCTTGCGACAAACAGGGCAAGTCTCGTCAGCTGGAAATAATGGGATCATAAGACGATACTTGAGGATGGCACGATGCTCCACTGGAGACATATGATGGCCAAGACCGTCAACTGGAATAGTCAAGACCATCAATAATTGTCATTAATAAAAAAAGATCATTAAAAATGATCATGTTGGTGATTTTATTGTCACCATGTCATTTTAAGTAACTAGGACTAACATGTGAGCTAAGTGGCTTCAAAATTTGTACTCTAATATACGTACGGGGTTGTGCATAGTGCATGCATGTATAAGATCGAATTAGAAGCCGGTTCGACGACTAGTCAGGGGTCCGTGGGCAGCGCCCCTGGGTCCAAGGATTCCAAAGGGGCAGTACCCCTTTGGCGGGTTCGAGGGGTAGCGCCCCTAGCGGGGTCCAAGGGGAAGAACCTAATTGTAACGCCCCGATTCCCAGGTATTGATTTTGATAAAAGAATTTTCTTGAGTTCAAGGTCTACTCAACAAGTTGGCTGCCCGACTCGTCGAGTAGCAACGGGTTGCTCCACATGTGTAAGTAACCTACTCACCGAGTCCAAGGAGGGACTCGGCGAGTAGGAGCTGGAGGATAAACCCAGATTCTCGGGGCTTTGCACCCTATTTAAAGGGTCATTAGCCTCCCCAGCCTCCCGTTTACAGTCTCTTGACATTCCAAAACCCTAATTCTTGTGTGTGTATGCTTCATTGGTGGTGTTTAAGCTTTGAAGAAGGATTTTGGGGAGAAAACTTGGGGAACAAGTGATTAGAAGCAAGGAACTCGTAGGAATCAGAGATCTACTTTAGTGAGTACCCTTTTGAAGGTATTAATCTGTTACCTTGGCTCATTTCATCTTAGATCTCATTTGGGTGGATTTTTGGAAGCTTTTCTTGTGTTGGAGCTAAGATCTGAGGTTGCAACTTCAGATTTGAGCTCTCATTGGTCTCTAGGTCCATAAAGTTGTTAGCTTTTTCATGCATGAACCTTCCCTCAAGTGTGAGACTTCTTTACAAGCTTAGTTTTGCCATTATAAAAAATTAGATCTTTGCATGCACGTAAAGTTTGCAACTTTACGTGATAAACATGCCATAGGAAGCTGGATCTAAAATTTGGAGCCTTAGCATGGCTTAAAAAGCATATGTATGGATGAAGGACTGAAGGGACTTGGCGAGTCGCATGGTCGACTTGGCGAGTCCGATGAAGATTTCCGTGGGCTCGACGAGTCAGATGAGTAACTCAGCGAGTTGGCTAGTGTTTTCCCGACCTTTGGACATGGATGAACTAGGCGCGTTGCAAGGGAGACTCGACGAGTCAGACAAGGAATTTACGACCGCAAACCTTAGGAACTCGGTGAGTCACTCTAGTGACTCGGCGAGTTGGCAAGTTATGCAAGGAACTCAGCGAGTAGCTGAGGGTACTCGACAAGTTGAGGTCAACATGGACTATTGACCTTGACCGATGACTTTGACTTTGACCAAGGGTTGACTAGTGGACTTCCGGGGACATTTTGGGAAGTTAGAAATTTATGAGTATGGTTCTATGGTGAATATAGGTGGTGGAGTTTGTGGCGGTGATCCGACAGTTTGAGCTTATCTTTCGAGTCAACAGTTGCGAGGTGAGTTATCCTCACTGTACTCAAGGGTCTAAGGCACTAAGGTCGGCCCTTTTTGGATTGTTATCCTGATATGTTATATGTTATTATGATCTGTTAGATCGGTATCTTGGTAGATAGGACGATATATATTGTTATGATCTGTTAGATCGGTATCATGGTAGATAGGACGATATATGTTGTTACGATCTGTTAGATCGGTATCCTGGTAGATGGGATGTTATATGTTGTTATGATCCGTTATATCAGTATACTGGTAGATGGGATGTTATAGGTAGCTATGATCCGTTAGATCAGTATCCTGGTAGATATGATGTTTTTATGTTGTTATAATATGTTAGACCAGTTTGTCTGTCTATAGACTGTTATGTAATTACCTGTTATGTGTATCCCGATGATGATAGGAATCTAGTATGCTGTCTTTTTAGACTGTTATATGATTATCTGTATAAGTGCACATGTTTGATAGTATGTTGGCATTCCAACCTGATGGTTGAGGGCCAGGGGTATTCCAACTCGAGGGTTGATTAGACCCATAGTATGTTGGCATTCCAACCTGATGGTTGAGGGCCTGGGGTATTCCAACCCGATGGTTGATTGGACCCATAGTATCTGTTATATATATGTATTGTGTGTGGGCATTCCAACCCGATGGTTGTGGGCCGAGAGTATTCCATCCCGAGGATGATTGGACTCGTAGTATGTTGGCATTCCAACCCAATGGTTAAGGGCCTGGGGTATTCCATCCCGATGGATTATTGGACCCATAGTATGTTGTTTGTCATTGTATGTGTATTGCTATGTGTATGGGTATTTTGGGGGCAACTCGCTAAGCTTTCGGGCTTACAATTTCAGTTTATTGTTTCAGGTTTATCGGATGGCTGCGGGAAGGCGAAGGCGTGATCATACACTTCCTCGATTGATTATTATGATTTCTGGGAACTCTGATGTTTAACTATTTTTTAAAACAAATTGTAATAACTGAATGGTTTTAAATGATTTAAAAAATTTTAAATTGGCTCGAATTTTATGGATGTTACAAGTGGGTATCAAAGCCTTGGTTTGAGTGAATTGGAGGAACAATGTGCGAATTCAGTCTCAAATCAAGGAAGGATTTTTAATATGATTTTAAATGGTTTTGAAAATAAGTAAAAGAGGATGTGAAGTTTACGATCAGTTGGAGCCAGTAAGTAGACCCCAAAATACCATACGATTATTTGATATTATGATATGTTAGAACATCATGCTAGTAATAATAGGCTAGGGATCTTCTGGAATTTCATGATAGAATTGCTTGATTACATTATGCCTGCTAGCCTAGGGTTTTCCATATATGAGATTAGCATCATTACTATAGTTGCTTGTGTATGTATCACGGCTATGCATAATTAAGATCTTATAGCCCGAGAATGTTTGATTTGGTCTTATGTTCTGTTCTTATTGATTAGAGCTTAGGGTAGGATCGGATATTCGAAAGACTATATAGGATCCAGCGTTATGTATGGCTAGCATACACGAGTGTTGCAGGGTTTGTGGAAGTTTCATGGATGAGTGACTAGTGTGAGGCCGGTAAGCCAGTTACGAGATATTTAGCATTCCTCTAGGAGTGAGGATTGAGCGTTCGCTATTATTATGTATATTTTTAGGGCATTGTGATGATACTTGAGACAAATATGGGTAGGTATGGAAGGTAGTATGGGCCCGTACTACCGAAAGCACGGGACCCATATGCGTAGCAAGGAAGTCACAACCCTTGGGGTTTGATTGGAAGTTGGTTCCCTGTTATTGTATGGATTATCTGAGATCCTTCTGGCGTATTATCAGAATAATGGTTAAAAGACGTTTTGAGACCGGGTTCGGATCAAGATCGGGAGCTGGCAGACAGGATAGGCTAGTATTGTCAGAGGATCGTGTTAGGGAGATCATCCGGTAGGATGTGATCGAGATCATTCGGGGACAACTTCCGAAGATGTTTGGGTCTTTAAAGACTACCATGGATGAGTATTTCCACGAGCATTATGCAGCCATTGCTGAGACAGCTGCCGCAGCAGCTTCAAAAGTTGTAACGATGGCAGGGAAAGGAGCTGGTCGAGCTTTCCAATATCGGGACTTATTGCTGGGACATATTCTGATGAGCAGAGGATTTCAGTTGCTTGAGACTAGGGAGACGTTCTGTACTCGTTACATTCCACGGGTTGAACGGGAAAGGCTAGCACAGGAGTTTCTGGATTCGAGGCTTGGGGGTTTCTCGAGGCCGGAATGTGAGTCGCAGGGACTCCGGAAAGGAGTGAGGATTATCTTCAGCTGGGTTTTGCAGCTGAAAGTGGAATGGTTAATTTATGGATCGGACTGTCGTTTTATAGGGCAAGGATTGTGCCCTTTCAGTTTTTCGAGTTAAAAGGAGTGAGTAGGCTTGCGATGCCAGGATCAGGTTTTATTCCAGTTCGGGGTCAGTTGGTTGCAAGGATTGGTGACATTATTTCAGCGCCGATGAGTGTAGATGGGTCAATGTGGCATAAGTATTTTGTGAGATATGGGTTGCCTTGGATCTCTTGTATCGGGCGGAAAGGATTGATTATGCGACCTATTGCACTTTTGGGATTGTAAGCTATGTTTGAGGGGTAGTTTGTAGCCCGGTTTAGGGCCAAGGTTACTTCAATTTTTGCAATTCAGTTGTGGTCGTTTGAGTGGGTGAGCGAGTCAGGGTGCGGACCCTGATTGGAATGGTTTTTAGAGCCCGAGAGCGAGAAAGTTGTTTGGAACACCTTTGGAAAAAGGGGTATTATGTGGGAGGTCTGCGAATAGGGTCCCACAGAAGGGTTATTCAGCATTTTTAGGATTCAGTGGTTTTTAGCATCCGTTGGTGATTGATGGACGGAAGCACCAGGGGGAAGTAGCTAGTCGTTGAGGTATAAGTTGGACCGTCTATCTTTTGGTCTGTGGAATTTGAGTGAAGGGTCATTCAAGCATTTGTGACTGTCAATTTCACTGGGATTCGGGAAGTGTCCATCTGGTTCTTAGGAGTGTGTGCTTAGTTGGGTTTGGCTAGTAATGGAGCGCTAACTAGAAGAGTTGGTTGTTGTCGGATCGATTGTTGGAAAGTGAGAAAGATTGGTAATTCTCCAATTTTCATATATTGTGAAGACTTACTCAAATCTAAGTGGGGGAAAATCGTCTCGGGATACAGAAGTCGCAGCAGTGTTGAAAATGGGATAAGTTTCGTATCATTGTCAGGAAGGAAGACAACCCAAGTGGCTGTTTTGTTTGAGGGTTGTGTGAGCTGGGAGTTTGGTAAAACTCCCCAACACGTGTATCACGTCTTCTCGATTGTTGATAATAGAATTTGGGAAATCAAGTTGGAGTTCTAGTCATGAATTGAGTTCAGTTCGAGTATTCGGTTGAGGGTTTTGTTAGCTGCCAAGGCTTAGCAGTACTTTTAGCATGGGTATGCGGGTTAGTTAGCATATGTGGTAGATACGCAGGTCAAGGAGTAGACCACGAATTTCCGAGAGGATGGACGATCTTCATGAGGCCTAAAGTTAGGTTGGGGTTAGATTCCACAAAATGGATCAGGAGTGCAGAACCCCAAGTGGGTGAGAACAATCTGGGTATATATGTGTTATGGGGTAGCAACTTGTTCTACAAGTGGATAGTGTAGGGAGAGGTTTCAGCACTGTGACACTTATTGGTGTTGTGAAGGACATTGATTAGGACTTCCTGGGCAGTGAAGGAGGTGAGTACCTCCAGGGTGGAGTACTGGCCAACTGAAGTGTAGATTGCGGTGTCGATAGGTTATCAAGTGTGTTTCATCATGAGCTGAGGGCCGGAGAGGGCATTCCAGACTCATGCTGTGAGCTCAGAGGTAACACAGTCCTATGCTGAGGACCATGTAAGGGTATTCCAGTCATAGGTTGTGGGCATGGAGATTGTGTGGTTATGTCTCTTGTAGGAGCGTTCGGAATGGTTGTATTGTTGAGAGTCGGGGGGAGTTGCACTTGGTTGTGATGAATCAGAGGATGGTGGATGAGATGCAAGGATAGATCCTTGTATCTTAAGTTATGAGTAGATCCGAGTTATGTTCATAGAGGTTCCAATCTAGGGTATTCCATCCTGAGGAGGACCAGACCCTATGATTGATTGGACCTAATATATTTGGTATTCCAACTTGAGGGTTGATCGGGCCAAATATGTGTAGGATACGAGGGTATTCCATCCTTGGGATGACTGGACCCGTCGTAGGCATGCCTGGTATTCCAGACCGAGGCTGATTGGGTCAGGCATCAGTGTTCATGTTTATTAGGGAATTGATTTTGTATGATATTTTGGGAGTTGAAGGATGTTTTATCTTGTCAGCACAAAGGGTTCGCTACATGAAAAGGGAAGGTTGGGCTTCCGATACTTTGGATCATCAGGATTTTGTCTGGTTGGCCGGTAGTGGTAGGTATGTTGGTGGTGGTAATCGCTTGCAGGACTGTGTGCTATGGATGTGGTGGACGACAAGGAGCGACATAGTGGATTAACGTCGGTAGTTCATAAACATCTTATCAGGATGGTCTATAGGGTGGTATGTTGTACCTGATCAGGCAAAGGCGGTCCTGCTCTATGCAGTAGGCCAAGATACCCGGTACGGGCTGACGGTAAGTCGTTGGCACATAGATTTCGCAGAATATGATCCATGGTTCTATGTTTGGGTAGGAACCTTAGTATCCCAGAGTTGAGTAGCCTATTAGTTGTAATGGGAAGAGTTCTAGCGTTGGATAGTATGAGTGAGTCAGACCGAATTCAAGTGTTCAAATTGCAGGTTTAGGCAACGTAAGGTTGTGTGCCTTATGGGTTTATGGATTCATCTTTTGTGGATCGAAGAGATTTGCATGGGGTTTAATCTTTTTTTTTAAATATGTCGGATGTAATTCAGTTCGAGGAAGCAGTAGTATCATTGGATATCGTTCGGGTCGATGAGCGCCTGAATTATGTTGAGAGGATCGTGACCATTCTGGAGAGGAAGATGAAGGTTCTGTGGAACAAGGAGATACCTTTGGTAAATGTACATTGGGAGCATCAGAGGGGATCCGAGTGGATGTGGGAGCCGGAAGCGGAGATATGGGAGCACTACCCGGAGTTGTTCACCGCAACAGACTTCAAGGATGAATTCTAGTTCAAGTGGGGGAGAATTGTAACGCCCCGATTCCCAGGTATTGATTTTGGTATAAGAATTTTTTTGAGTTCAAGATCTACTCGATGAGTTGGCTGCCCGACTCGTCGAGTAGCAGCGGCTTGGTACACTTGTTTAAGTGACCTACTCACCGAGTCCAATGACAAACTCGACGAGTAGGAGTTAGAGGATAAAAACCTAATTATTGGGGCTTTGCACCCTATTTAAAGGATCATGCCTCCCCAGCCTCCCCTTTACAGCCTCTTGACATTCCAAAACCCTAATTCATGTGTGTGTGTATGCTTCATTGGTGAGTTTAAGCTTTGAAGAAGGATTTTAGGGAGAAAACTTAGGGAACAAGTGATTAGAATCAAGGAACTCGTGGGAATCAGATATCTACTTCAGTGGGCACCCTTTTGAAAGTATTAAGTTGTTACCTTGGCTTATTTCATCTTAGATCTCATTTGGGTGGATTTTTGGAAGCTTTTCTTGTGTTGGAGCTAAGATCTGAGGTTACAACTTCAAATCTGGGCTCTCATTGTTCTCTAGGTCCATAAAGTTGTTAGCTTTGTCAAGCATGAACCTTTCCTCAAGTGTGAGACTTCTTTACAAGCTTAGTTTCGCCGTTTTAAGACTTTAGAGCTTTGCATGCAGGTAAAGTTTGCAACTTTATGTGATAAACATGCCTTAGGAAGCTGGATCTACAATTTGGAGCCTTAGCATAGCTTAAAAAGCATATGTATGGATGAAGGATTGAAGGGAATTGATGAGTCATATGGTCGACTCGGCGGGTCAGATGAGTAACTCGGCGAGCCTGCTAGGGTTTTCCCGACCTTTGGACATGGATGAACTAGGATTTTATGACCCCAAACCTTAGGAACTCGGCGAGTCACTCTAGTGACTCAGCGAGTTGGCAAGTTATGCAAGGAACTCGGCGAGTAGTTGAGGGTACTCGACAAGTTGAGGTCAACATGGATTGTTGACCTTGATCGATGACTTTTACTTTGACTAATGATTGACTAGTGGACATCCGGGGACATTTTGGGAAGTTAGAAATTTATGAGTATGGTTATATGGTGAATATAGGTGGTGGAGTTTGTGGCGGTGCGTTGGCGAGCCCAAAAGGCATCACCACGAACTCATAGTGCCCATAACGAGTCCTAAAGGCCGTCTTCTGGATACCCTCCTCACAGACTCTCATCTGATAATAACCCAAACTCAAATCGATCTTGGAAAACCAAGACGACCCCTGCAACTGATCAAACAAATCGTTGATCCTTAGAAGTGGATAACGGTTCTTGACCGTCATATTGTTCAACTCCCGGTAATCAATGCACATCCAGTGTGAACCATCCTTTTTCTTGACAAAAAGGATCGGTGCTCCCCACAACAAGCTACTTGGTCTGATAAATCCCTTCCCCAGTAGCTCCTGAAGCTGTGAGGATAACTCATGCATCTCTAGCGGCGCAAGGCGATAAGGTGCCCTGGCGATAGGCACCACTCCTGAAACCAAATTAATCAAGAACTCCACTTTCCTCTCAGGAGGCACGGCCGATAACTCATCGGGGAAAACATCCGGAAACTCTCCCACTATCAGAACCTCAACAGAAGAACTCAGTCTCTCAGTAGCAACCCGCGTTTCCGAAACATATGCTCCCATACAACCCTGCTGTAGACTCTGCCTCGCCCTGGCAGCAGAGCAGAAAGCTGACCTATATCTGATACCCTCACCATACACTGTCAGCACTCCCCCACTAGGGTCTCGTATAGTCACCAACTGACGCTCGTAGTCAATCACGGTTCCAAAACGACTCAACCAATCCATGCCCATGATGACACATACATCCCCCATAGCAATCGATACCAGATCAATCGGAAACTTGACACCAAAAATATCTAACAAACACCCTCGGTACACGTCAGCAACAAAAACTACATGCTAATTAGCTATAGAAACCCTCAAAGGTCCACTCAATGCCTCATGCTGGATACTGATGTGACGACTAAAAGCTAAGGACACGAAGGATCGACTAGCACCTGGGTCGAATAACACTAAAGCAGGGACAAAACTCACAAAAAATGTACCTAAAATAGAACATAGAACAAGCACAATAAATTTCAAAATAATTATATAAAAGGAAAGCATGCGTACCAGCCACGACATCAGGTGCAACGCGGACCTCCTCCGTTGTCAGCTGAAAAGATCTACCACTAGCCCTTGGAACCCCGACCTTCACTGGCCAATTATCAGCAGCACACAAAGCAGCAAGTGTAGATCCCTGCGTTGATCCCTGAAAAATCTGGGGGCACTCGGCCTTTCGGTGGCTGGTCTGGTTGCAGTGAAAGCAAACTGCAAACCCCTTAGGTAAATCCTTCTCCATATGCCCCTCCTTGACACACTTGTAGCAAATCCCTGCTCGACACGACCTCTCGTGACTATTGCCGCACTTTGCACAAGTGCGGCCCTTTTGATCCCCAGTCCTCGAATCAGTGGGCTTAGCCCACTTAGCTACCGGCTGGGAGTGTGCCGACCTCAGATCTCTCCCATGAGACCTCTTATCCTCCCTATCCTGAGTCTCCAACTCAATCTCCCCACTCCTGGAATTTTCCTGAAGCTCAGAAAATGTCTGGTAAGACGAGTTCGCCACGAACTCGCAAATATCCCTCCTCAGAATGCTCAAATACTGGCTCATCTGCGCCTACTCTATTAACACATGCTCCGGGCAAAACAGTGTCCTCTCATGAAACATCCATGTAATCTTAGTCACCGACTCTGTCTTCTGCTTGAGAGACAGAAACTCCTGGGCTAACCATTCCCTCTCCACCGGGGGAACGTACTTATCTTGGAACATCACAGTGAACCTCTCCTAAGTCACTGCAACGTGCTCTACAAGAGTAAAACTGGTCGTCACAAACTTCCACCAGTCCTTCACTCCCAAGCGAAGCTGGTTCAACGCGAACCGTACCCTCAAGTGATCCGTACATGAACAAGTGTAGAAACACCGCTCAATATCAGAAATACATCTCATCACAATAATTAGATCATGTTTCCCATCAAAATCTCGTGGCTTCATGTTGCTGAACTCCCGATACAGCAACGAGTCACCTCCCTGTGGCCTGGCAGCAGCGACAGCTGCGGTGGCTGTAGCAGCAGCCGCCTCGGTAATAACAGCATATCGCTCATCAAACATCTCGATCAAGGTGGTCTTAATAGACCCAAACATCTCCGGAATAGCCTATCGGATGGCTGTGGCCACCTCGTCATGAATCATCCTGCAAATCTCATCATCTCTCACTCCACTACTCTCGAGGTTTTGGCACATACCCACCATGATGCCCCTGAAACACAACACAAAAAATCAGAGACTCGCTCAAGTATACTTACGCTCCATCACTCACCCCTACTTGTTCCTTAGCATCCTAAGGATTCTTACTTTGACTGCTTACAGATCCGGTGTTTTCAGTAGTACAGGCCCAATACTACCTTCCACACCTCATCCGTAGTCACCCCAAGTCCTCCTCCTAGGATTCTAATTCATAAATACTCTATCACACGAATCATAGACTACTATCTCATTAGACCCTTATTAAACTCATCTAAGTATCTCTTCCTAGATTATCTCCTGACTCAGAACTCAGCACATACTCAAGCAAATAACAAATAACACTTATCAAAAGCATTCCATAGGCTAAGGCATCACAAATCAGGAAACTCTAGCCCTGGAATATGAAATACCTAGACTACCCTCTAGCATGCAATTCTAGTAAAATATCTCATAAGTATTGCATAACACAAAAGTAAGGTATTTTAGGAAGTCACCGTTCGAGCTCTGGCTGATTGTACACACCGCTCCAGCTTGTTTTCTCTTAAAACTCTTTCTCGTTTTAGAAAAATCATTTCTTTTTTGAAAAATTCTTCTCAAATCCACAGTTTGAGTCCAAACACACCCGGAGGTGCATCCAAATCCCTCAAACTAAGGCTCTGATACCAACTTGTAACAACGTGAAATTTCAACCAATTTTTTTTTTTCATTTAGAACACATTTGTATCAATAAATAAACACAAAATATCAAATGTCAAATCATCAATTTTATATCTAAAACTATTCGTATTTTAAACTCCAGGATCCTCTATATCATAACTCGATTGCTGACGTGTGCACAATCAGGTCGGCGCCTTCCCGTGATCTGAAGAAGTACCTGAAACACATCACACGGTAAACACAAAGCTTATTTAGTTTCCCAAAATACCACACATATCACATTAGCCACTCGAGGCTAACTCAATACGACCCTCTGGTCATTGTGTTCCATTGGAGACACTCCGGTCCCACACTCGGGATGACCCTCCGGCCCTCACTCAATAAGTTCATAACAATAAGCATAAACCACAAGGACAAAATGAAAATAGCACAATACACATAAGACATCTCCGTCACACCAAGACATCACTCATGGTAAGTATAGTGGGAAGACTCACCTCGTAATCTAGTAAGTAAAAGTCTCGTGCCCGAAAATCTCAAAATAGCCTCTGCCTAATACACACAATAATTATCCCTAATTAATAATGGTTCTCATGAAGCTAGACCAATCCTTCCATACACTCACATAAGGTTAAAAGACCATTTTACCCCCTCCATGGGCTTAATAGACCACACATTGACCAAACTCTAAAAGTCAACCGAAAGTTAACGGCAGGGAGTACGTTGTGTATACCAACACTCTACGTTGGGCATACTCAGCTGCCATGCAGGCATCAGGGATGCTCGACCCCTACATTACGCGTACTGGGATTACGCCCAGCGTAAGTCCTAGTTTCACCCTCCTCACATATATGGTCTTAATCAGTTAAGACATTGGCTCATATCACAGATCTAGACTCTCTAATGTCTCTTAATCCATAAGGTCAGTGACTTTAAGCCTTTACAAGGCTGATTTGGTCAAAAATACCCAAAACACTCATCCTCTTTTCTCATAAAGCTCATATCTCATGCATGGCTTGTTTCTAACGTCCAAGATTGGATTTTTATGACATTACTCCACAAAATACAGTAAAAGAGGTTGGTCATTGTCTCTAGAGCTCATTATCTCATAAAGTCTCCATCTTTGGGGACAAAACCCTAAAATACACTATGTAGATGCACAAATCAAAAGAGTGAGAAAGCTTTGAGCTTTATACCACAAAATGAAGCTCCACCCTCAGATAAGCTCAGATCCAAAGTTTGGAATCCCACTCCTTTTTCTTCAAGAATCCTTCTCCACTTCAAGAACACAAGAATACACTCACAAGCTCTCAAATGCACTCACAAGCTATAAGAACGAAGAATTAGGGTTAGGAGGGTTTGGTGCCTGGGAATGGTGGCCAGGAATGAGGCCATCATATCCTTTATATAGGGGACTCACCAACAATTAGTGTTAACAATCTAGGCCTAATACGCCCAGTGTACTAGGTGGCCTCCGTGTCATATGCACACATAGTACACCTCACATACTCATTTACCACCTTTTCTCTAATAAGGCCAAAATGGACCAATGCTCATAAGATCAAGGTTTACAAGGTATACCTGGGCTTGGGATGTTACATATCACTTTTCACAATTTACAAAATATTCTTTAGGTTTTTTAAGTTAAATTGAAATTTGTATTTAAGTTGACCCTCTAATGTTATATTTAAAATTAACAATATAAATATTTTATCCAAACTGTTCAAAAGTTGTAGCTTTAAAATGATAATGGTTACATACAATAACATATTAAAACTAATAAATGAAGTATAATATGTTAAAAGTTAAAGACATAACATTATAAGTATAAGTAAATATATTATTTTAATATTGAAATTTAGTTTATATATGATTACATTTTAGGCTAGAAATTTAGTTTATATATGATTAAACTTTAATTTAAACATAACTTATAATCATTACTAGAAAAAACCGAAAACTCGTGGGAGTTTCAAATGAATGTGGTGAAAGAAAAAAAAAATTCCTTTATAAGTATAGTAGGCGAATATCTGCGCGTTGCGCAAGATATGAAAAATATATTTTATATTAAAAATAACTAAATCATTGTTATCACAATTAAATAATAATTTCATAACAAATATAAACAATGATTTTTAATATTATCATTATGTTGAACTATATCATAAGAGATAAGATTGGAACTTGAAGTTATTATGCATCTACAAAGTTATACGGTTAAAATAGAAAAAAAAAATTATAAATTTTTAAAAATAAATAAATCATTATTGTTATCTATTAAATAATAATTTCATATTAAATTAAAATGTTTATGTTAAATATTATCATTATTTAGAACATACGATAATAGAAACATCTTTTTATCTATCTTAAATATTATCATTATGTACAACATATGATAATAGAGACATCTTTTTATCTTAAATTGTAATTTTTTTTTTGTATCATAAATATTACTATAATTATGTAGAACATATGATATTAACGACTGTCTTTTATAATTCTGATACATGTAAGCCTTTGATAGATCGAATTGGAATCCTTCTCTTTTTTCAACCATTTGAAGGAATTCTGTCAATTATTCTTATTTTATTGGCATCCACCATGCTTTTGAAACAGAGTATGGCTTGCATGCCACCAACATATTTTACCTCAACACCAATGTCGCTGTGAATTGACATTAAAGCATATCCCAGATGTGACAATGATAGTGCTTCACCAATGAGAGTACTTTTATGAATCCATTCGTCCATATCTTTATCAACCTGAAGAGTTGTCAGAAGGATGTGTGTTGGAGGTGGAGGTGGCGGTGGCGGATGGGGAAAGGTTGTCTGATGTTGTTTGCCACCCCGTGTAACATCAGCGTAGGAGAATGAGCCAACCCTTCAAGTTTCCATTACACGAGCCTTCGAAATGCCCAGAATAGTCTGAACAGAATTAGTTCGGTTCTTCCATGCCCGGTTGGATTGAAAGTGTCCCCGTAAGGGAACTTTTCTACCATGTTTTTCCAAGTTTATCTCCAAAATGTTTTTTATGCATTTCACACCGTTTAGCTTGGGCTCCATCTCTTTCACGCTTTCAACACCTAAGTATCGAATGAACCCGAAGTTCTTTCTATCTTTTCCTTTTTTATCAACGAAGAATACATCAGAGAGCCTCCCAAAAGATGAGAATATCTTCTTAAATTCTGTCTTTGTAGCTCCATTTGGTATATTGGTGACGAAGAAGGTTGTCTCGTCTGACATTGGCACTCTCCGTTGTTGATGTTTCCTCCGGCGGACTTGCATCCATTCGTCTTCTGTTGGGAGCATATTATCCATTCGTCTAGTTGAATAATAACTTTTTGTTAAATTATGAAATCATAAATTCAGTTAGGTACTTAATATATAAAGTTTGTTTATATGTAATTTCATGATTCAAAAGTTCATTATAAAATGAATTCATTTATAAAATATAATCGAGTATATATTTCATGCTTTTGGATCAAAGCGATTTTTCATACAATTATAATTTTATGTTTAGGTAGATGTTCTTTTATATTTATATATTATTATGTAACTTATTTATAATATCATTGTAAAAAAATGTGAAAAATCATGAGAGTTTCAAATGTATGCAGTGAAAGGAAAATGCTTCATTTATCAGTCCAAATTGATCAAACTCAGACCGATTCAAATCAATATACCAAACTACATAACTTTTTTCTAGTGAAACTGGTTTGTATAAACTTTGTGCTTTTGAATCAAAGTGAATTTTCAAACAACTATATTTTTAGGTTTAGGTAGATGTTTTTTTATATTTATGTAACTTATTTATAATATTATTAGAAATAATTTAGAAAATCATGGGAGTTTCAAATGTATGTGGAGAAAGGAAAATGATTCTTTTATCGGTTCAAATTAATCCAACTCCAATTCAACTCAATATACCCAACTACATCAGTTTTTTTCTATTGAAACACGGTTTGAACCTGAAAAAATTTGGTTCAAAACTTTTTTTGGAATTCTAAAACTTAACTGGATACTTGACAATACAAACAATCTCACCAAATAATACCCTTAAAATCCTACAAAGGTAGGTATAAAGAAGTTCTTATGGTTTGGTCTCTTTGAAACATTTCACAACATTTTCTATTTATGAAAGAGGAAACGTTCTTTTCTTTGCTCTCAACACCGATGTGGAATGAAGACATTGTAATAAAACGTTATTTCTTCTTTATAGAACATTATTTAACTTATTTATAATATTACTATAAAGAAATCAAAAAGTCATGAGAGTTTCAAATGAATATGATGAAAGAAAAAATTATATATATATATATATATATATATATATATATATATATATATATATATATATATATATATATATATATATATATATATATATATTCCTTAAGTATGTGTATGTCAAGAACATGACAAAATGATATAGATCCTAGATAGAATGGTTGCCAATGGCACCATTCCATTTACCGTTCGATTATGTTTTCATAAAATATATTGTTAGAAGCATACGAAGAAAAGAAAAAAAAAATTAAATTCACATCAAAAATAACATTAAAACTACTTGTTCATTTTTGTTAAGAGCCATGTTCCTAATGGTAAGTTTCGTTAATGTTTATATATAGAAGTTTGGACAAACAAATCACATGAATGCTAATTGTCTCTTTTGATTCCCAACAACTTCAAATTATTTAAATGAGAAAAAAAATTACCGATTACAGCATAAGAAAAATATAGCAATATCAATGGTTAACAACAAAAATTATAACAAACACATAATTCCTATTTCATAACCATCTTAAGTTCAACCAAAATGTTTTTAAGAAAAAAAAATTGAGGTTATAATTAACAAATAATTACACTTTTAAAATTGATCTCATGATTCCCCTTTTGTTATAACAAAACTAATTGTCTAACTAAAGAAAATCATTGAAAACGCTTATCTTTTGAACGGTTATCACATACGTACTTTACTTATTCTATTTTTACATTACATATTTAATCTAACTTTATGTAATAAAGCTATGTACATAAGAACTCTATATGCATCTATTCATATTCAATAAAATTGTACTTTAAACGATAAAAAAACTGTATTTTCAATCTCCTCGTATTAATGGGATACACACACCATTATTTTATGTAAAAAGGAAATCTTCAAGTTTTGGTGAACAAGGAGTCAAGGTCACAACAAAAAAGTTATATTAGTTATCAAACACTATTGTCCCTTCTCTTTGGAAAAGCCTACTAGACCATTATAAAATTCATTTGGACCCTTCTGTTTATAATATTGGATCCTTTTTAGGCACATCTAAAGGACACACATTGCTTTTATAATTATATTCACCAAGACTATAAATTGCTTTTATAATTATATTCACCAAGACTTTTTTTTGTAGTTTTCGTTAACATCCAATTACGTATAAAGTTATAAATAATAATAAAACAAGAAAAAAAAAAACAAATTATAAGAGATCAAAAAAAGAGCTCCATCAACACCTCTGGATCAAATTCATCTGATGACCAATAACTTTCCCCTGATCTTTCATCATCAAAAAATCAAGGAAAAAAATGACAACAAGTGAAATTTGGGGGACTAAAAGAAACTAGAAAAAATTACAAAAAGCTTATTAGGTAGGATATGTTATTTCAATACTTGATTCACCAGTAATTACCAAGATGACATATTCACAAAGAACATGGTCCAATCGACACATATCATATATCTACAAGGAAAATACAAAACAACCCACCCACACTTAGAAAGAAAACTAACTACTTGGGGCTAATTTTCACTTTTATTCATAAAAAAAAAAAAAACACACACACACACCACATGACCACCTGCCCATTTTCTTTTCTTTTCTTTTTGGCTTACACCCATTTCTGAGCCATTGCGTTACCCGAGCTGCCCGAAGTGCCCGCCGCCAACAAAGCAATCAATCTTCCACCATGAACCCTCCCTTCCACACTCTGTCCAGCCACCACAACCCCAGGCTGGACCCCAAACGGTTTAAACCCATGTGACATCACATCAGTCGCAACCGGTGTAGGAAACAACACTTGCTTCATATTTTGGTTAGGCACCATTTCATGAACCAGGGTCCCCAAGGTGGCTCCACCATGGACCCGTTTATCCTGAACCAGAGCCCCATGAGCCGTACATAATCCGGTCTTCCCTCTCGCAAACGAATTACAAACATCATCTTCATTATTATTTCCATATTCTGACCCCGGTTGACCCCACACACACCTCTTCCCACCACCATGCGCCTTGCAAAAATCCGTACTCCCTTGTGCACTCTTCCCACACCCTCCAAACTGACACCTCTTACCACCACCATGGCGGACACAACAATCTGTCCGCCCCCTCGCACTTCTCGTACACCCTGGAACCGCACACCGCTTCCCGCCGCCATGCGCGACACAAAATAGGGTTCCGCCGTGAACACTCTTTGGACAAACACCGCCGCCGTCAAACGCGCACCGCTTTCCACCGCCGTGTCCTTTACAAAACGGCGTACTCCCCTCCGCGCCCTTCGTGCACCCTTCGAAAGTGCACCGTTTGCCGCCTCCGTGGGCTTTACAGAACATCGTGCTTCCCTGAGCGCCCTTCGTGCATGCCGGAAACTGACACCTCCGGCCACCGCCATGCGAGATGCAGAGACCGGACAGGCCTTCCGCGGATTTCGTGCAGTTGTCCATCTGGCACCGCTTACCGCCACCATGTCGGATGCATAACCCGGATTTACCTCTGGCGGCGCGTGTGCAGCCGTCGGTGCTGCACCTCCGGCCACCACCGTGGGCGATGCAGTAATCAGTGCGGCCTTCTGAGCTTTTGGTGCAGCCTAAGAACTCGCATCTCCGGCCACCGCCGTGGGCTTTGCAGTAGGCGGTGCGGCCCTCGGCTCCTTTGTGGCAGCCGGGTTTTTGACATCTCCGGCCGCCGCCATGGGCGATGCATAGGCCGGAAGCACCTCGTGCGCCCTTCTCGCATCCTTCGAATTGACACATTTTTGTGGTCCCGGTTCGATGCTGATGTGGCTCTGTGTTGCCGGATGAACATGTGACAGAACTTGATGGCATGGTTGTAATTTCTGATGTGGCGTTATGGTTAAAAATGTGAACAGTTGTGACATCAGACTCAGCTGGTGCAGAGAAGAGGCTTAATTCCAGGTCAACCTCCATTGATGGTTTAGTGAAGGCGGAGGGTTTTTTAGTGACAGGTGGCTTTTCACCACCAAGATGAAGACTGAAATCCAGTTCAAGATCCATTGATGACTCTTCATCGGTTTCTTTCTGAGAAGACATGGTGGTGCATCCAGTGGCGGAACTCGCCTTGCTGTCAGATGAGCTTGGAGAATGGCCAAGCCAAAGGGATAATGGCAATCCGGTTTGTAAATCCATTGACCCGTTGACCGAATTCCATTTCCGTTTGACTCCTTTTGAAGACTGGAATGAAGGATTCCCGAAACCAGGGGAATCCAAACGTAATGTGGTGTCTGTAACATAACCAGGTCCAGACAAATAGTTTGCTGTATTACGGAACCTGGGATCCATTGAAGCTGTATGCAAGTTTCTCTGATTTGACTTTGGTCAAACCTTATTGGTAAAAGAACGGGTGAAGTAACTTTTGGGCTAAAAAACTAGAGTATGGTAATTCTAAGCTATAGATCTAGGGCTATCAGCTATATGTATATCTCAACTACAATACTAGGGTTAGCTGTCAACTTTGTTGAGTGAATTACACTTGCACCCCCCACTGACAAAACCAGAAGTATCACGTCGATCCATTTGCTTATATTTTAATCTGGAAATATATCAATTAGCTATCGTTGCTGATAAAGGCCCACGAGAATGATCCGGCACTGCTTCTTGAATTGTTCATCCTGTTTCAATAAGTTACATGAGAATATGAGATGGAGAGATACACAACATACAAAATCACCATAGGATCTAACGAATGGACAAACTATAGCAAAACATAGATTATAATGCTTCACTACATCTGGAGGTAACTGAAAATATGATCCGGACCATATAAAAACATAAAATCATCGTCTATAATGCAAATCGATCTTACTTGAAGAGATATGGCATGATTATTAGGTGTTTATGTGATAAATAAAGCATCTTCCACTATTAGAGTTGAACCAAAAAGAGTTGGTTTAATAGGGTCTCTACAGATGCCTATAAAAGAGAAACGCAACAAAATCTCTCTGTTGACTCGGGTTATGTGAACAAGAATACGACAAGATCTGCCTTCTGATAAGGTAAAGTAGCATATCTATGCACAAAACATAAGGGGAACTTGAAGTCAAAACTCTGGATCTGAAACAAGAAGCAGCAAGTTCACTAAAATCGAAACTTTCTAGCAAACTGGGCAGGAAAGCAGAAATCAGCGTCGTCGTCAAAAATTGATATGATATAAGCAGGCTATGAGGACCTATTCGGCTATTCCCCTCTCCGTTTTCCAAACAGAATAGCTAAACAAATACAATCAAGAAATCAAAAAGTATAAACCAACAGATGGTTAAAACTATTCTATCGGTGTCCTGTCCTGTAGCAGAGAGAAGAATTATTGATGCGAGTAAATGTTTCGCGAACGGTAAACAGCGCACAGAACTACACGCGGTGTAATATCTAAACTACATTCGTAAATGAATCACAAAAGCAAGCTCAAGTTCAGACTTACCAAAAAGTTTCTTTTAGTTCCTCTTCTTCTTCTCCAATCAAAAGACGAATCAACAACACTTGCAACAATCAATCTATCATTACAAAAGAGCAAATCAGCGGATTAATACATAAAACTCAATTTTAAACCTTGAACAATCTGAAGTTTCAATTTTCAACAATCAAAATCAATCCAACCACAAAAATCAAATCACGATAAGACGATTAAAACATACAAAATAAACAAATCAACATATTTTGAAGCTAAATCAAGGAATAAAACAGCCAATAAAACAATATACTGAACCAAAAACAAGCAAATTCAAGCACGGAAACTCAGAATTTACCTCGAAATCCGCTTGATTTCGTAGCGATGAGAGAGAGAAGTGATTTAGGGCTTTTGAGGCGCCGGCTAACGATACAGAGCGAAATGAGATTTGTACTTCGTATATATACACCAAGAGATAGAGAGAGTGCGTGTGGAAATTTATTAATGATGACAAAAAAAGTGGCGCACGATAAAAAGATAGGGCGTAGGTTAAAGAGCATGTTTTAATGTTCTACAACCTTTTCCCTTTACTCCTTAAAAAATATTTAAAAAGATCAATTTTTGGTATTTTATAAACTACTATCTCCAGAGCAGAAATCTTTGCTGCCAGAGCAATCCTAAAGGTTTAATATTTTACCCAGTTAATTATTTCAAGGTCTGTACACTGAAAATAAGGAAGTTTATAAATTTTATTATAATTTATTTATTGTTTGTTAATTTATAAAAATAATTTATCATCTTTTATAAACTAGTTAGTTACTAAAAAACTATTTTGAAATAATTTTAAGAATCTTATAAAAAAAATTAAAAATATTTTAAATATATCTTTTATTATATTTAATGCTACAATTTTAGTTATATATATCTAAATGTTCATTTATGTTATTTTACATTTTCAATCTAATTTATTATCTATTCTTTTTTTACCCGACATTATTAATTAATTAATTAGTTTATTAGTTATCAACTAACGTTTCACTTAATAATTAGTTTTCATTTAGAATTAGTCTTCCAAATATGGTCTAAGCTCCAATATAAATAAGCTAGTTTATAAGTTGATTTATTATAACTAGATATGTTGTTCATGCTCCGCATGAATCGTGTGTCTGATTTGAATGTCGTTTTTGTTTATAGATTAATAGGCATCGTTGTTGACTCTTTTAGTTAATTTTGGATGATTTTCATACGGAAAAACAGTCGGAAACGGACAGATAGAGGACAGGAAAAAAACAAAAAAAGTTAAATATAAGCACCAATATAGAAAAAATATAACAAAAGAAGAAAATGACAGACATGGAAAGTGCAAGAACGAAAACAATAAATAAACATAAGTTTCACTATTCCTAACTGGTTGTTGACCTTTTTAGCGGAAAAATTCGGGTTTTGCCCCGGACCATTTTTTGTGTTTGTTTGACTGCAATGACCAAAATGTCAAAATGACTACAAAATTAAAGGGGTTGGAGTTAGCAAGTTTTTAGAAAATATACCAAAGTTGTCAAATTCATAAAGTTTTGTGGCCAAACTTTGAATAGTAAAATGTTCCTTAAAAATGTAAAAATTTTGATTGTGATGACCAAAAATATCAAAATAGCTAAAGAATAAGGAGTAAAGTTGACAAAAAACATGAAGCTTTACTATTCCTAACTTTGAACTTAAAAAAAAACAAAAATAAAATAAAATAAGACCAAAACTACATTATGCATCCCTCTTTTATTCAAGGCAGTGGTGGTAGATATACGATCAAGACATGCCCTCTAAACAAAACATGTAACTTTGGAAGGAACAAAGTGAATCCAAATTGTGGGGTTGTTAACAATATTTGTTGATCATAATTTAACATTACTTATGCGTTAACAATATTTGTTAATTTCATAATTTAAATTGATCATAATATTTTCATCTGTTTTTATGTAATTATTTATAATAAATATTATTTTCAAATGAGTCAATGTATAAATCATATCTTGAATGAGACCTTGTGAATAAGTTGATGTTTATTGGTGATTTATGTAGATTTTTTTCAGAAAAATTAAGATAAAAATATGTGAATATTTTTTACTCATGATGTAAAAGATTTTTTTAATTATTAAACATAATAAAAGAGTTTATTATGTTTAAATATTTATAATAAGTTATTTTGTATATGCTTAATGTTCATATCGCATAATTACCTGAAATATGATTCCTTAAATTTTTACATAAAAGAATTTATCGTTAAATAATAACCTCTTGTACCGTTTGAATGTTGTTATTAGTCAAGAAAAATTAAAAGAGATAAACCAATTTTTTTGTATAAAAGGTATGATCTTTTTTATATTACTATTCGGTAGACTAAAAAATATTTGGTTGCAATTCTTGAAAGTCATCTAGCCGAAAAACATGTCTATATGCATAATACAACCAAAGAAGGTAGTTGGCAGTTTCTTGGCCACACCAAAAGAACACAGGATTTTCTTTATTTATTTCCATAAAAAGCAATGCCAATTAATGAACTAATTATAAGGAGACAAACATTTTTGGCGGTTATATTTAACTAATATTTACTAACTATGACTATAACTCATTTATAAAGTGAATTACAAAAATATAAAAATAAAGTTTCCATCGAAATAATTATGTAGTAACAAGACAAAAAAACAAATGAAGTTTGAAAGTATATATTGATTGATACAATACAATTATTAGAAAGTTAAAATAATAAAATGTAATATTAATAAATAAATAAAACCTATAAAAAATATGCAAGAGGCCAAAACGTAATTTTAATGCGTGGGAAAATATATATATTGAGTAGGTGGAAGAAAAAAAATTTGAAAATATACCTTAAAGAATTAGTAAGAAAATATAAAAAGAAATTATATAATGGACCAAAAACATAACTTTAAAATATAATAAGAGCCTCGGTCGCAATTTATAAAATACCAATAATTAAAATTTTAAATCAAAATGATCAGAGACAAAAAAAAAAAATATAAATACTAAAATCTATTATTATAAGAAAGACAACATCTTTATTTATAGACAAACTTATTTCATAATTGTATATTAAAATATTGACTTGATTGTATTTAGTAATTTATACTCTAAATTTAGAAGAAAAAAAATAGTATATTGTCGTCACAAATTCATTTTGGAATTATATATATATATATATATATATATATATATATATATATATATATATATATATATATATATTGAATAGGTGGATCAAAATAAGATTTGAAAATATATCTTAAAGAATTAGTAAGAAAATATAAAAATAAATTATATAATGGAACAAAAACATAACTTTAAAAATATAATAAGAGCCTAAATCGCAATTTATAAAATACCAATACTTAAAATTTTAAATCCAAATTATCGGAGACAAAAAAAAATATATAAATATGAAAATCTATTATTATAAGAAAGACAACATCTTTATTTATAGACAAACTTATTTCATAATTGTATATTAAAATATTGACTTGATCTGTATTTAGTAATTTATACTCTAAATTTAGAAGAAAAAAATAGTATATTGTCCTCACAAATTCATTTTTGAATTATATATATATATATATATATATATATATATATATATATATATATATATATATAATAAGTTTTATTATAAGAGATTTTTAATATGATAGATTTTATTTTATATATATATATATATATATATATATATATATATATATATATATATATATATATATTAAATAGGTGGACGAAAATAAGATTTGAAAATATATCTTAAAGAATTAGTAAGAAAATATAAAAATAAAATATATAATGGAACAAAAACATAACTTTAAAATATAATAAGAGCCTAAATCGCAATTTATAAAATATCAATACTTAAAATTTTAAATCCAAATTATCGGAGACAAAAAAAATATATATATAAATATGAAAATCTATTATTATAAGAAAGACAACATCTTGATTTATAGACAAACTTATTTCATAATTGTATATTAAAATATTGACTTGATCTGTATTTAGTAACTTATACTCTAAATTTAGAAGAAAAAAAAAATAGTATATTGTCCTCGCAAATTCATTTTGGAATTATATATATATATATATATATATATATATATATATATATATATATATATATATATATATAAAATCTATCATATTAAAAATCGCTTATAATAAAACTTATTTAATGGTAAGGGTCATACCGTTTGTTAAAACGTGTGTGTGTGTGTGTGTATATATATATATATTGATTTGTTTGTTTTGTTCATCAAAAAAAATATGCCGAAAAAAACTTATTACCTAACTACAAAAAAAATCTTACCGAATATATATATATATATATATATATATATATATATATATATATATATATATATATATATATTATATATATATATGAGTAGGATCAAATGAGAACACCTAAAAGGTTGTGAACGCGAGAACAGATCTGGACCATTTAAATACTTAAATCTAAGGTCATTATTGAAAGGGGGATTTATGAAAAATTCTTAAACTGTTGGCATTAAAATGTAACTTTTAAATGGTCAGAAGGACATAACAGGAATTTCAACTTTACCTATATCCTATAATTTCTCACCCACTCACATATTTCCTTTAATCTTCTAGTGTATATATTTCCACCTCTCTATTTTTAGGTTTTCATAAAACTCATGCCATCATCGATCTGGGCATCACTTACAACCCACCACGAAGATATGTTCCCCATCTTCATCTTACACCGCAACCATCATCGTCGCACACAGCTCCAATCAAGAGTGACGGCCGAAAATGATTGTGACAATTGGCAATGGTGAATATGACTGTGACAATTGGCAATGGCGAAGATGACTCTGACAATTGGAGATGGTGAAGCAGCGACGTTTGATGCATATTGAGGCGGTACGCGGGTGACCCAACGAGCAGACCACAACCAGTAAACCACAGTGTTGGTGTTCGTGTCATTCTACAGGTATGCTACCATTGACTCATAGGTTGATTCTTTCTCACATGAAGTTGGGTAGATTTAGTGGATGGAAAAGGACGCATTGTTCACAGGTATGCTCTTTGAAATTTTATTATCCAAATACAAATATCTTAACACGACCCATATTTGGTATTTAATCGAAAATCATGGATCGCTCTCAACAATTGTACATTTTTGTTTAGAAATTGGCAATGGTCTTTAATTTGTTGAATGAATGGGAACCAATGGGGCCAAGAGGGTCTGTTTGTGAAGAAGGGATGAACTATGCACATAAGGTGCTCGATAAAATGTTTGTGAGAGCATTTTCGATTGGAATGATGGAAGGGGTCTCGATGGGGCAGTTGCTTCGATTGGTAATGATTATCTTCTCGTTTATTTTTATTTTGACTGTAAATCAATCAAGTTTAATCAACTACATTTCTTTACTTGTATTTCTTTCTATTCATACATGAATCTTGCTTTGGAATTAAGTTTTATGAACCACAAGATCTTATCGTGAAAACGTCTACTCAAAACCACAAGGTTTCTGCTATTTTGGTGTTCGGAGACTCCTATTCTGATCCTGGAAACAACAACTACATTCTGACCCCTTTCAGGGGCAATTTCCCTCCTTATGGAAAAGATTTTGCAAACCATAAAGCGACAACGAGGTGTACCAATGGAAAGAAACACAATCCTAATTTTCGAATATTTTGGTAATAATTTCTTGAAGGGGGTGCGTGAATTGTTGTATTTATTTATGAATAGCACGTGTATTCATTTATAAATAACATTGTAGTTATGTGTGAATAGTTGTATTCATTTACTAATAGCACGTGTATTCATTTATGATAGAATGTGTATTAATTTATAAATAACAGTGTATTCATTTGTGAACTACAATGTATTCATGTGTGAATGATTGTATTTATTTATGAATATTAATGTATTCATGTGAATGAGTGTATTTATTTATGATTAGAGGTATTCATTTTATGAAAAAAATGATAATTTTACACTTTTTTTATTTTCAATTTATGAAAAATGCATTGAATTATTTGTAATTTGATGTGTTTTCATTTATGATTGAAAGTGTATTGATTTGCGATTAGATTTCTTTCTTTCTTTTTTTTTTTTTTTGAAAAACAAAAACGTGAAATAGTAGAAAATAATATTTTTTTTAAGATTTTCTTTTCAGATTTAAAATAAAAGGAAATATTAATTTTTTTAGGTGATTTTTTTGAAACGGTCATAAATAATTTTTGGGAAAAATCATAAAAAAATATATTTATATATTTTATAAATATTAATTTTGTTAGGTAATTAAAATCATTATCCCTAGATTTTAGGAAATCAATAAATAATATTTATATAAAGTTAGTAATATACCCTTATAAAATGATTGGTCCAGAACTGTTCTCGCGTTCTCAACCTTTTAGGTGTTCTCATTTGACCCTCTCTCTCTCTATCTATCTATATATATACATATATATATATATATATATATATATATATATATATATATATATATATATATTACTACTATTAATTTTTATATACAAATATGAATTAGGTTAGTGTTTTGTTAAGGCATGGCGTCATGCCGTCATATACAATCATTAGGCATGATAATTTTTTTTAGAACCATGCTATTTTCAATGATACTTCATAAGTTACCTTCTAAAGTATACTTCCTAATGGATTTTTTAGGAGGTGTTCAGAAAAATATCATTACTGCCAATAAGACAGTAACTGTGTGTAACTTGACAAACTAATATTTCATTGTTCTAGTCAAATTTAATAATATTATGAGGGAAAAATAACTTGTTATGGTAATTACTTATTCGTTTTGTTAACGTTTAGACAAATTTTTTTGTACACATTTAACCATTTAACTCATTAAATGTGTTTACATATTACCATTGTCATCTATTATCTCAGGTGACAATTGTAACTTGTGAACACAACATTTAATAAGTTAAATGATCAATTTTATAAAAAACAAAAAAAAAATGTCTAAATGTGAACAATTTTTTACAAATTTTATAAGACTTTTTTGTAATTTGTTATTGAACATTCGTATTATGGCATGCTTCCTTTTCACCCTAAATTGAAAAATTCTTTACAAATTTGGCATTGGTTAGTACAGGGGCTTACTCTATGAGTATGCTTAGCATACTAACCTTAAGGTGGTCGTAGGCATCACCCACATACGTTGGGTGTACGTAGGTGTATGCAGGGCTTACACACGGATTGAACAAACCCTAATTTTTAGGGTTTGCACCCTACTTAAACCCCATTATAGCCTCTTTTGGACATGTTCAACCAACCTCCACCTCCCATTGCCCTGAAACTGAAACCATAGAGTGATTTTGTGAGTTTTGAACTGTAAAGAGTGTTTGTTGGTGGTTTGTGAAGGAGAAGAAGAAGAGGATCACTTGGAGGGGTGACTAGAGCTTTAAGATCCGGGGTTAGCTTCTCATTTGCAAGCTTTATTGTAACATCCCAAAAATAAGACCCAAAAAATTCATTTATAATTTAATAAAATCAGTATTCCAAAACATCACCAATGTAATCCGGATAAAATAAGTGTATCAAAAATCATCTCAAATAAGAGTAAATCACAAAATGCAGAATGAGGTGATGTGTATTATGCAATCATCCCGAGCCCTTTCCTTACAACTTGAAGTGGCTGAAACATAAACTAAAAATCGTAAACAAAAAGCTTAATGGGTTCCCCAAAATACCACATGTCATACATAATAAACACATAATGGGCCCCGCCTGTCATCTAGCCCCGCTTGGCATCGAACCCCGCTCAGTATATAGATCGGGCCCCGCCCATCATACATATAACATATATCAGATGAAAACATACATATGCAATAATCACAAAGATACATAACATACAAAATGGTCATCGGGCCCCGTCCTGTAAGCATACGAGTAGGGCTGTAAACGAACCAAACGAACACGAACAAGGTCTTGTTCATGTTCGTTCGTTTAAGTTAGCCGAACAACAAACGAACACGAACGCATAAACGAACGAGATTTTCTTGTTCATGTTCGTTCGTTTAACAAATTACTTTGTTCATGTTCGTTCATTTATGTTCGTGAACATGCTAAACGAACATAAACGAACAAACATAAACGAACAAATATAAAAAAAAAAAAAAACACAATTAAACATATATGAACATAAACGAACATATAATATAGTAATATAATAAAAAACAATTGAATATAGATGAATATAAATAAACTTAAACGAACGTAAATAAACATCATAAACGAACGTTCACGAACATAAATGAACGAACGAGACCATTGTTCATGTTCGTTCATTTAACTAAACGAACGATAATTTTTGTTCATGTTCGTTCATTTATTAAATAAACGAACATAAACAAACTTCCCGCCGAACAGTTCACGAACAGTTCGCCGAACGTTCAGTTCGTTTACAGCCCTACATACGAGTACTTAACATATGTAGAGTCACACGTACATCTAGCATCCTAGAATAGCATAAACATGGGTCGATATTGGTGCCTTCAACCCACTAAACACAGTGAGGAAACTCACCTCGCACTGTTGAATCACACTGAAAGATCTCTGGCTGCTGGTCCAACAAATCGCCAAGCTATCTGTAACGCCCGATTCCTGATATGTATTTTTAAATAAGAATTATTCATTTTTGCAAGGGGACTTGATGAGTTGGAGCCCCTAAACTCGTCGAGTAGGAATTGGATTTTTGGACGCGAGACTTGAAGTCTACTCAACGAGTTGAGAGCCTCAACTCGACGAGTAGGGATGCCAGGGTGAAACCCTAATCTTCACGATTTTACGCCCTATTTAAGGACCTTAACACCTTGTTGTGGCCTCCTTCATCGCCTCCCTCGGTCCACCAAAACCTAATTCGTGATCTTGAGCCTTTTGAGTGTGTGTGAGTGAAAAGAGAGTGATTCCTTTGTATTTCCTTGAAGGAGTGGCAGTTATAAGTGCTTAATTGAATGAATAAGCTTTGGATCTAGAGATTTCTTTGTCAAGGCGGCCTTATTGAGCTATAAAGTCTATAACTTGACTATTCATTTATTATATTGTAACATCCGGACTCCCATGTATATTATTTAATTGTTTATTTTGAGATCTATTGAGCAACTCGACGAGTTGGTGCCTCAAATCGTTGAGTAAAGACTGATTGACCACATGGGTCTCATAACCGACTCGACGAGCCAGAGAGCTGACTCGCAGAGTTGGCACTGAGAGATGAAACCCTAAATCCCCGGGGTTGGGGCCTATTTAAGGGAACTTATGACCTCATTTGCACCTCACCAGCTGTCCAACTTCCCTGTATGAAACCCTAAACATGTGTAGTGAGCTAAGAGAGTTCTAAGGCTAATATTCAAGTATTTTAGTGCATCTTTTGAGGAGAAGAAGGAGGTTATCCAACAAGGAACAAGGAGAAACTGTTGGAATCAGTGTTATATTGTCCAGAGCTTCTGTGGAAGGTAAAAAGCTTACACCTTTCTCATCTTAATGGTTAGATCTCATGATTATGGAAGTTTAGGGTTCTTACCACCTTTTTATTGGGACATTGAGTGCATTGAGTCTATCAGGAGGTCTAGACTTCAGATCTAAACCTTGTGAGGTCCATAGAGTCCAAAGGTCCTAGCTTTATTCAGTCATATAAGAGTTATTGAGCCTAAACACCTTTATTAGAGTTGTATTGGCATTTTGGAGCAAAATATGCCCTACATGAACATGAAGATCGAAGCTTTACGCGACATTCGAGCCTTGGGAGCCTAGATCTAGAGTGTAGAGTGGTAGATCTACCTTAAAACGTCTGAATGAGAACTCAGACTGAAGGGACTCGCCGAGTCAATGAGCTGACTCGACGAGTCGGCTAGGGTTTTCCCCGATGAGTCTGGACACGGGTAACTCGACGAGTTGAGTTGGGTTTTTGCGATGTTCTAAAGAAACAAGGGGGGACTCGGCGAGTCACATACATGCACTCGACGATTCAGGTCAACATGAACAATTGACTCGGGTGTTGACTTCTGTTGACTTTAGGGTTTTAGAGAAAGATAATAACCATCCCAATAGTCTTTTACCCATCCCAATAATTTGAGAGAAAGATAATAACCTAGTTTATTTCGAGTCGTGATTTAATTGTTAATTAGAGATTATTATCTTATGTGTTAGGCGGAGGCTAGTACGAGATTCGTGTACAAGATTATTACTTGCTAGCTTACGAGGTGAGTTTACTCACTATACTTTACCTAGAGTGTTAATTTTTGTGTGACCGGAGGGTCTTATGTGCTATATTAAGTACTGAGGTATTATGCGTTTTTTCTTTGTGATTTGTTTTGTGTATTATTTTGAGCTACTGAGTTAGGACTAGAGGGTCCACCCTAGTTGTGGAACCAGAGGGTCCCACTGAGACACATTGACCGAAGGGTCTTATTGAGTTACATCCTCGAGTGGCTAATGAGTTGTGTGTGGTATTTTGGGGAATTCACTAAGCTTTGTGCTTACCGTGTTATGTGTTATGTATTTCAGGTACCTTTCAGGATCACAGGAAGGCATCGGCTTGATAGTACACATTGGAGCGAGTTTATTCTTATGATTATGGGATTGTGATTTTTACATGTGGATTTTTTGACATTTGAGATACTTGTGGTTTTTGAGTAAACCTACATGAGTTTTATTGTGTTTAAAATGAAAAAAATTGTTTAAAAATTTACGGTGTTACATAGATCCCTTTATGGAGTAGTCTAGGCATTTAAGGAGCCTATTTTGGAACCATTCATGGATGCAAGCATGTTTTGGGGTTATGACTTCATATCTAGATGTCCATGGCCTTATGAGACTCAAAGTTTCCAACTTTATTAAGTATCGGCCCTTCTCTTTAGGAGTTGAGTTTTGGTGTCATTAGCTTCATAGCACCATGCATGAACGTAAATTTAGCAACTTTATGTGGAAACTTAGTCCTAGGGGACCAGGTCTATGGTTTAGAAGCATTGATCTTGACTAGAAACGACTGAATAGGCTTACACTATGGGAGACTTGACGAGTTGTTCATACTACTCGGCGAGATGAATCGTGGTCCCCCACCCTTTTCTGTTACTGAGCAAACTCGTTGAGTCTAGGAGATAACTCAGCGAGTTGGCCATGGTTTTGAGTTTTGAAGATTGGAGGACTCGACGAGTACAAGGAAGGACTCGACGAGTTGAAACGAAAAGTCCTGATTCTGACATAAGGAAGAACTCAACGAGTTTGAGATTCTCTGATTTATGGAACTCAACGAGTTGAGTCAACCAAATGTTGACTTTGACCAAAGGTTGACTTTGACTAGGGTGTTGACTTTGACTTTGATCTAAGTTGACCATTGAAGGGTGTATGAGCATGAAATGGTAATTAAATGGAAATGCTTATATGTAAGAGTTTGAGTGAGGCAGATTTCAGAGCCAAGGGCAGTTCAACTACTTCACAATATTTGAGGTGAGCTACCTTCCAGTAGAAGTGGGTCGAAGGCACCAATATCGAAGCCACTATCTGTTATGAGTTATGTGCTAGTATGATATGCTATTATGTGATAGTGGTAGGAGGAGTAGGATAGACCCCGATATCGGTTGTAAGGACCGACAGGGTAGGTCGAGCACCCAGATATGTCTGAAAGTATGTTATGCTATGTTATTATGTGGTAGTGGTATGGGTGAAATAGTCCCCGTAACCGATTGAAATAAACCGGAGGGTAGGTGGGGGCACCCAGATATGCCTGGCAGGGTAGGTCAAGCACCTAGATATGCTTGACAGAGGTAGGTCAGGCACCCCGATATGCCTGACAAGGGTAGGTTGAGCACCTAGATATGCTCAGCAGGGTAGGCCGGGCACCCAGATATACCTGACAATATGTTTATTGTATGATATGTGATATGATGGGGGAAATCACTAAGCTTTGTGCTTACGGTTTTCAGTTTTGGTTTCAAGTACATCCTATTCGAAGGGAAAGGAACCGACATGATCGCAACGCATCACACCATATTTTCCGCACCAGATATCTATGGGATTTATACTATAATATGATTTTGTTATGACATGTTTTGACTATGGATACATTGGTTTTGATATATATTATTACTATGAGGTTTTTTGACAAATGGTTTTATATTTGTTTGATTTAAAATGAAATTTTTGGTCCGTATTTTTGGGATGTGACTATCAATACCAAATAACATCCAATTAATAATTGGATTCTAATCCATAAATATCAGTCCATAATTAGGGTAAAAATACCATTTTTACCCCTTATCTAGTTTGGTCCAAGATTAAGGCCCAAATCTACAATCCAAAAGGCCCAAATCATGGCCCAATTTTCCAAATTGGGCACAACCCTTTTCACGGGCCTTTACCAAGGACCCAAAATAAGCATCAACCTAACACTTGAAGGCCCAACAAATCCCTTAGCATCTAAGCCCAAAATATGGCCCAAACGGAAGCCCAAAATGTCTGAAGCCCACCTAACTGAGTACGTGAGGCGTACTCAGCTATACGCTAAGTGTACATGCTTTAGGGTATGTACACGGTGCATACTGGCTTGTACGCCCAACGTACATCCCCATTCAACCTTCTTCCATTTTTAACCCATAATCTATTAAGACATTACTCCAAAACGTAGATCTGACTTCCTTGAGCTGGTTAATCATGTATAGTTGCTAACCTTATGTTCATGCATGGCTAAATGAGGCTCTTAAAGCTCAAAAGGACTTAATATGTGACTTAATACATGTATGAAACCATAAACCCCATAAAGCTTGCACCTTTATGCCTAAGAACCTCATAACATGCTCAGATCTAAAAGGATAAGCCCCTCAATGTCTTAACTCATCAACCAACCCAAAAAGGGACCAAAAGCATAAAAATTAAAACATAACAACACATTTTATAACATTAAGTTACTGATGTGTTTACGCATTATCAATGCACAACCAACTTGTAAACAACAACTCATATATCTCGGTTTAAAGATTATACGATATTATCGTCTCACAATCACTCGTGATAAATTCCATGAAGTGATGCACATGAGCGTGAGTTTAATCCAATACTCAAATCTTATTTCAAAAGTAATCATGAATGTTGCAGTAAACCTTTGCTATGTCTAAACACTTAGACAATCTACAAACAAATTCATAACAATCTAACCTCATAACTTACTCCCAGAGTTTGATTGACTGTGGATAATTTGAACAATCTAATTATTCTGGAAGTAAAACATGCAAAAGTGAAACAATAGTTTTGGTTATGATTCAGAATCCAATTAATAATTGGATGTTATTGATTTTGATAGTGTGGAGATTTTCCGGGACAACAGTCAGAGATTCATTCGATTGATTCAACAACTTAAGGTAAGTTTCCTCACTATGCCTAAGAACCTTATAACATGCTCAGATCTAAAAGGATAATCCCCTCAATGTCTTAACTCACTAACCAACCCAAAAAGGGACCAAAAGCATAAAAATTAAAACATAACAACACATTTTATAACATTAAGTTACTGATGTGTTTATGCACTATCAATACACAACCAACTTGTAAACAACAACTCATATATTTCGGTTTAAAGATTATATGATATTATCGTCTCACAATCACTCGTGATAAATTCCATGAAGTGATGCACATGAGCGTGAGTTTAATCCAATACTCAAATCTTATTTCAAAAGTACTCATGAACATTGCAACAAACCTTTGCTATGTCTAAACACTTAGATAATCTACAAACCAATTCATAACAGTCTAACCTCATAACTTACTCCCATAGTATGATCGACTGTGGATAATTTGAACAATCTAATTATTCTGGAAGTAAAACATGCAAAAGTGAAACAATAGTTTTGGTTATGATTCGGAATCCAATTAATAATTGGATGTTATTGATTTTGATAGTGTGGGGATTTTATGGGCTAGCAGTCAGAGATTCATTCGATTGATTCAGCAACTTAAGGTAAGTTTCCTCACTGTGTTTAGCGGGTCGCAGGCACCAATGTCAGCCGTGGTTTGATATGCTAGTACGTTAGCTGTCCGTGTGACTCTTGCATGTGTTATGTGTATATGTTTAACCGAGAAGGGGGGGGGGGGCTCGATAACTATTATGTATGATATTATCTTTGTGATTATCATATGTGTTGTCTGATTATATGTTATATGTTATATGTATACCGGGCAGTGATCGATGTCGGGCGGGGTCTGATGACTGACAGATCTGTATACCGAGTTGGGATCGATGTCTGGCGGGGATCGATGCCGGGTGAGGCCAGATGAAGGGCGATGACCCAATATATGTTTATTATATATGGTATGTAGTAGGTTGGGGAACTCACTAAGTTTTATGCTTACAGTTTTCAGTTATGTTTCAAGTACTTTTGGTTCGAAAGTAAATGGTTCGGGATGATTGTAGAGCAGACACCACATTATTCTGCATTTTGTGATACACTATGATATTTTATGATGTATTGATACACTTGTTCCACTTTGGTTTCGTGATGATATTTTGGATTATAGTTTTTTTTTTTAAGAGCAAAAGAGATGTTTTGGATTATAGTTTTATTAACTTAAAAATGAAACTTGTAGCCTTAATGATATTTTATGATGTATTGATACAGCTACTTTTAAACCAAGTATTTTTTAAATGTTTTAAATTATTTTTACAAGTTTAAATTTTTTATTTTTTGCATTTTCATCCAACTTTTTTGTAACTTTCATATCTAAACTGTCTTTTACAATATTTTTAAAACATTTCATATATTTCGTATAACAATTTAATACTTTTTATAACATTTTAAAATATTTCGTTAAATATGTTGTATTAAAAAATTAAAAAGTTTATAAACTTCTAATTAAAAAGTATAAAAAAGTAATAATAGTTTTAAAACAATTATTTATTTAATTTTATTGTTAGATACTATCTATTTTAAAAATATTATACATGCTTGAAAACAAAAGATATATATATATATATATATATATATATATATATATATATATATATATATATATATATATATAAAAGAGACTATATAAAATATTTCATAAAAATAAAAAATATATCTATAAAAATATTAGAAATAAAAATTTAGAATTGATCAATGATTAATTAATATTTATGATAGTAAGTTTTTGTTAAAAATAATTTTGTAAATAAGACAAATAATCAATCATTATAGATACTTTAAAAATAACACTTGAAAAAGCAAACAAACAAATATAAAAAATAAATCTTTATTAAAAATGAATTCATGATAATTAACTTTTTATTTTGTTTATATTTAGATAATTTATGTTTTTTTTTTCACATATTTAACAATTCAACTTGTTACATATTACCATTGTCATATGAAACAACTATGGTAATTCAACAAAATTAAAGTATAAAATAAAAATATAAAAAAGACGAAAAAAATACATATATTCTCTTCTTATATATAATGGAACCAAAATAAAATATCTTTCTATTAACAACTTGGGTGATAACTGATTAGACTATGACTACTACTTGAATGGGGTGAATGGACATACGTGGAGACACGAGATTGAATACAAAAAAATCCATTTTTCCAGATCAGTAATCGCCAAAACCACAACAAACACGCATCAAGCACTTGTACTTCCTTCTTTCATAGTAGCACATATTTCGGCGAAGGGGAAATTCTCAACGCACTCACGTAAAGCAGTGTACGAGATTTGATTCCGTAAAACAACTAAAGAATCAATAATAGACCGAGTCGGTGATCGGCAGCGGCTCGTCACCGCTCGTTGTGCCCCTCTTTCTCTTATCTCTATTTTATAAAATCTTAGTGGGCCCCACGTTAACTGCTTCATATGTGGTTGAATCCTGGCCGTTCGATCCTCACTCCACCAAGTCCTTACAGTACCTGAATACCTCTCCAGTTTAAAAAGGAAAACTATTTTGACTTCCCAAGTCAATGTCTGTTACTTTCTTCTACCGTTCTCTCGCGGTTTTTTAGATGTTAGAAGAAATACTTCGAATCTTATTTTTTTATTCTTTTCCTATTATATACTTCAAATTAGTAATTTTGATTTTATTATATATATATTTTTTAGTTAAATAAATTTATATCTATTAAACTATAAATAGAAGGAAAGTTGTTAAGTTGTGTAAAAATTAAACCGTTACAACTTTAAAATAAATACATATAAAAACCAATTTTTTAGTATATGCATACATTCCCTTGTTTAAAAGCATATCATTTTCAAGACTTTTTTGTCGATAAAGTAATGTAGCATAAGGTGCAGATTCTTTGTATATTTATTGTTTCGATTAAATTTTATGTTATTTAATTTTTTATAAGCTTTGTGTTCTTTAGATAATTACTCACAAAAATTATTTTTATTTTCAAGAAACATATAGTCGATACAGTATATGATGATATGTTTTAGTAGAGACAATATTTAATTGTTATATCAAACACGTGAATCATATTTTGGCTATTTAAAAACTAAAATTGATTAAATTTTATTTAATGTCTCATTCCTTTTATGTCTTCTTAAATTTTATAATTTGTATAAAATAAAAAGATTATTAGATTATTGAGCTCTTTAAACTTTATATTTCTAGTTTCTTTTACGACCATGACCATGGAATGGATGATTGAAATGGAAGTCCAAGATACCAAAAATTCCATTGCAATGGTGCTTATTTCCTTTGCTTTGCCAACCCTTCTATATGATTCCTTAGCATATATGCCCTTATATAATTATTGACCTAAACATTTCTATTATATGTAACATAAATACGACATTAAATTAACTTTTATGTAGCAAATATTCAAAATGAAATATTTTTAATACATAAGATCAATGTTGTAAAAATCGTTCGGTGGTAGCTCGACGGTCGACTGACGATAAACGATTAATCAGATTAGGCAGGGATTAATCGGGGACCCTTAATTATTAATAAAATTATTTAAAAAATTAATATTCCCTAAAAAACTAAGTATTTGAAATTATAAAATTTTAAAAATTTAAAAATTTTAGTTTAATATTTTAAAATTTGGAAGCTTAAAATTTTGGTGTAATATTTGAAATTTTTTTTTTTTTGAATTTTTAAAAAAATTCCCGCCTATGACCGCTGAGACCGACTTTGATCGATTTTGACCAATTTCCGCCAAGCACCATAATCGTAATCGGTTTAAGACCGCCAAACGATTAATCGCCGATTAATCGGCCGCCAATGCCGATTTCTGCAACACTGCATAAGATACATGTGATGCCTACTTCCTAAAACCAATGTTGAACTCAATTTTTTTTAAGTTATTATATTTTAACGTCATTTATTTTAACGAACAATATAACATCAAATAAAATTTTCATTAACATCATGTTAAAGTTTTATGTATGCAATTTTGGTCCAATAAATTTGAGTTTATATAATAATTGTTTACTTAAGTAGTTTTAACTTTGAGTTTATATATTTTTAGTTAATTTAATTACGTAGTTATATTTTAAATGTAAAAATTATTTTTGGTATATTTAAAAATTAAATATTTTTTAATAAGTTAAAGTTACTATAACAAAAAGATGTCGTAAAAGGTTATTGCAACGTATAGATTACATACATGGGTGTGATATATTAATTTACTTATACAATTATATATGATCATTGATGAGTTTAGTTATGTAAACCGTAAAAATGATTGCATTGATTTATTATTATTATTATTATTATTATTATTATTATTATTAGACAAGATTGTATATGAGTATCAATATTATGGTAACATATATTAAAACATTTATACGATTATATATACATTTAGAATCCGTGGTTGAATGAGAGATTTTTAGATATTATGAGGAGCACTAGTAAGTATATATAAATAAGACAAAATTACACACATGGTCATTATGATTGGTAGAAAATATCACGCAAGTACTTTTGAGAAATTTTTAACATGGATAGTCCTTGAGAGTTTAAAATGCACGAAGGTTCCTTATGACCAACATCGTTAAAATAAGAGTTAAGTTGTTATAAAATAAATAATATAACATTCATGAATTTTTATATTTTTCTTTAAATGATTTATTATTAATAAAAATTTGGCCGTAATCTCACGCTACCCCTTTTTATCTTCATCGTAAAGACGTGAATGAATTCATATCTCTCCATTTTCTTCGTTATACCAAGCACCAACACTATCTCCCACCAACGACTCTTTCCCCCTCTAATCCCCATATACAAAGTCTCATTTATAATTGAACTAGTCAATACTACACACCAATTTCACCATTCATTCATCTAGTTTTACAAATCATTAACCTTTTCCTCCCCGCATCATAATTTTCCATCGACTTCCTTTTTCTCAAAGAAAAATAGTTAATAAGGAAACCCCTTATTCAAATCCATTAAATGATTAAACAAAGAGCTTCATGTATGCTTCCATGGATAACACCTAAAAGTTACAAGAAGATTATGAAGTTATCAGAGTCTAATCCCTCCTGTATCAAACCCAAGAAGGAGAAATTAAACTAGGTTCCTATTCACATCTTACTCTTTCTCTTTACTTGTTACCTTGATGTGTTTAATGATGGCATATCATTACATTGATTAATATTTTATCTTAATAAAAGCAAAATCTATAACTAATTTCTAGCTTGGTGTGCTTATGATGGCAAAGAGAGTGCATTTAGAATGAGAGAAATATGGGGGGAAATGATGAATATGGAGGCCACATATTTTATCAAAGTGAACGGGATTGGTGTAAGGAGACGCAGATATTGTTCTTGAATGGAGAAAGAGAGATTGAGGCAACGATATGTTGTAATATTTGGTTATAGTAATTTGGTGATTATTGGAACTTCTTTAGGATGAGTTTGAAAAAAGCGTTTTTGGCAGATTGCGATGCGGTTTCTGGGTGGTGGCGACACGGACCACATCGATAAGTAGGAACGTGGCCACTAAGTGGTTTCAACGCGAAGCCGTCAGGGCCCAAAACCCTTATTCTCCAACCTCCTTCATCTGAAATGAAACCTATCCCTTTTATGCCCAGTGTTGAAATTGGTGTTGGTGATCATTCTCAGCATAAGAATCTACCTTATAGTCACTTCTATTGCATTATAAGTTCAAAGATCCCCATTTTATTCATTTTTCAGCATAAGTATAGGATTTAGAGAGTTTTTGGTCACTTTTGGTTATTTTACCCTCATGTTCTTGGAGCTTAAGAAACTCTATAACTACGGCTTGCCAATGGACATGTTTCTGACCTTTAGGATGAAGAAAAATAAATGTATATTTTTCCTTTTTTCAGTCATGCACAAAGTTATGGATTTTTAATGGCTTAATCAACTTAGGGTTTTAGATTGGGAAGGATCTAGCCATTAGAATGTATAAAGTTGGAAACTTTATCCATTAACTCATTAGATATATTCAGATTTGAAATTTGGAACTTCTGTTAGAAAGGATTATTCACCTAATGGAATAAGTGCATCATGCTAGAAATTATTGATGGGTTTTGAGCATAACAAAAAATCATATGTATGCTTGCAACCCTAAAATTAATCTACGTTTTCTCTAGTTGAACATACATTATGAAAAAAATGTAGAAACCCTAGAACAGTAGTATATAATAAAAAAAATACACAGTTAGGGTTACAAAAAATACCTTTGATTGTTATATAGCAATAAAAATCTAAATCCTTGGTGTTGTTGAGACTTTGAGAACAAGCGTCACAATTGTCACGCCTCTAATGACTCACACCCAACACTAGCAATCGAAGAATGATTGAGAAGGAGAGGGAGGTTGCAATTTTCGGATCGATCTCTCTTGGAATAAGTGGCCGAAAATCATAGGGTATCAGCCCTATTTATAGTGCAATTAGGAAACCCTAGATAAGCCCAAATCCAATATAATCTTAACCGGGTAATTATCCACTTTCCTGATTATCCATTAAAGACTATTCTAGAAACCCTAAGGCACTAGAAAAACCGTCCATAGCCTATGGAGGGTTTTAGATTACCTCTTGCTCAACTATTAAACAATTACAATTCAGTCATTGTACTTTTAATTAATTCTTTTAATCCCAAAATTAATTCTAATTAATTTATGATTAAATATTAATTAAATATTACTATTTCTAATTAATATATTATTTTCATAATATATTAACAAATCATTTATTTCAATTTATTAGTCAAATAATAAATCAACCTCTTTCTCCAAAATCATCCTTCCTAGTTGCTAGTCTCGAGGGAAACCCAAAAGGACAGTGCTACTATCAATTCAAGTATATACCAATTAAAGTTATGGGCTTAGACACCTAATCCAATAATCTCCCACTTGGATAATTCTAATTACTATAGTTTCCAGTATATCCTTCTAAATCGATCAGCAAATTGTAGCTCTCAAAGCCGTTGTCGAACTCTGACCTAGTCAGTTACGTGTCCTAAGATAAGTGATTATATAATCCTCCATTCTGCAAGATATCATGTGGAAAAATGACATGGAACATAATCAATCTCATTGTCCAATACTTTGTTTCCCGATTTCTGATTTGTAATGACAGAGAACTACTAATCGAACACATCAATTTAGTCCTAGCTGGGCCCGACTCTATAAGTCAACGCCAAATCATCGAGGGGCCCAAAATATTGATTTTTCTGTTAGGGCAAAAGGAACATATAAGATTTAACTCATATGCTTGCACTATTTACTCATCAAATCATACACAACAATACATTTTATAACATCAAATTACTGATGTGTTTATGTATTATCAATACACAACCAACTTGTAAACAACAACTCATATATCACCGTTTAAAGATTATAAGATATTATCATTTCAAAATTACTTGTGATAAATTCAATGAACTAATTCTCTGAGCATGGGTTAATCCAATACTTAAATCTCTATTTCAAAGTACTCATGAATATTGCATCAATCCATTACTATGTCTAAACCCTTTAGACAATCTACAACCCAATTCATGACAGTCTTGATTCATTACTTCTAAAAGTATGATCGACTATGGATGTTTGAATAATCCAATCATTCTGGAAGTAAAACATGCAAAACTGAAATACAATAATAAACAATTGACAAAAGATACTAAACAATACTTATAAATAATTCTCTATTGTTTAATCATCAAATGCCAATAACATTTATTTTGTTACAAGTTTCTAAATAACTATCTAGCTACTAAAACTAATATCATCATTCAGACCAATGCCCCTAACATGCTGAACGTGCTTAATCCTACTCAGACCCTTTGTGAAGCGATCTGCTAGATACTCTTCGGATGATACCATCTTCACAACAAGGTAACCTTCATCTACTCTATGTCTAATGAAATGATATTTTCTGTCAATATGCCTTGATTTGCCATGATCTCTTGGTTCCTTCATTAAGGTAACCACCCATTCATCATCACAAAAAATCTCAATTGGCTCCTTGATGGCTGGAACAACTCCAAGGTCTCCGATGAATATTTTCAACCATATAGCTTCCTTCGATGCTTCACTTTCTGCTATGTACTTTGAATCTGATTCAAAGGTAGAATCAGCCACCGTCTCTTGTTTGAAACTTTTCCAGGTCACCGCTCCTCCATTAAGGTTAAACATCCAGACAAATTGAGAACGAAAATTGTCTCTGTCTGTTTGAAAGTTGGCATCACTATACCAAGTTACTCTTAAGTTGTCACTGCCACCAAGCACAAGGACCCAATCATTAGTTCTTTGCCGATACTTAAGAATATTCTTGACTGCTATCCAATGAGCTCCACTTGGATTCCCCCGATAACAACTAACCATGCTCAAAGCGAAAGCCACATCATGACGACTACATGTCATAACATACATGATAGATCTAATGGAGGAAGCATATGGAACTCTACTCATTTATGTTATCTCTGATTCGGTATTCGGACTATGAGTTTTACTCAGTTTGGTATTACTTTGTATTGGCAATTCTCCCTTCTTGGAATTCTCCATACTAAAACGTTTTAGTACCTTATCCAAGTATGTACTTTGACTAAGTCCAATTAGTCTTTTACTCCCATCTCTCAGAATCCTTATTACTAAAACAAAATCAGCCTCTCCCAGATCCTTCATAGTGAAACACTGTGCAAGACAATACTTAACCTATTGTAAAGTGGGAATGTCGTTTCCTATAAGAAGTACGCCATCAGCAAACAATAATAGGAAGGTCACTATACTCCCACTAGCTTTGACATATACACAAGATTTATCTTCATTTCTAGAGAAGACAAACTCTTTAACTTTCTCATCAAAGCATATATTCCATCTGTGAGAAGCTTGTTTCAATCCATAGATTGATTTCTCAAGCTTACACTCTCTACTGGGATACTCTACATCCACAAAAACCTCTGGCTGAATCATGTAAACATCTTCAGCCAACTCCCATTAAGGAAAATGGTTTTGACATCCATCAGCAAGATTTCATAGTCATGAAACGTAACTATGGCTAGCATCAACCTAACATATTTAATCATAGCTACCGGCGAGAAGGTCTTATCATATTCAACCCCTGGGGTTTGAGTAAAGCCCTTCGCTATCATTCGAGCTTTGAAAGTGTGTACCTTTCCATCCATGTCGGTCTGCTTCTTGAAGATCGATTTGTACCCAATTGTCTTACGACCTGGTACATTATCAACCAAATTCCAAACTCGGTTGTCATACATGGACTTGATCTCACTGTCCATTAACTCTTTCCACTCGGCAGCTTAGGTCCCGCAATTTCTTCCTTGTAGTTTGCGGGTTCATCCAAATATACCAGTATACTATCACTGATAAATGTATCACCTTTTGTCGTTATATGAAAACCATACAAAACAGGCAGAACGCTAACTCTACTAGAATGCCTAAGAGGTAATGACTCGTTAATTGGTTCAACTAGAATTTCTTCCTCGGGTTGAGCGCTAGCATTATCAGAAGTTCCTTCATTGTCTAAATATTGAATTTCTTCAAGATCAATGGTACTCCCACAGTCCTCTTTGCATATGAGCTATCTCTCGCGAAAGACTCCCCTTCATGCTACGAAGACAATGTTCTCACTAGGTCTGTAGAACAAATATCCAAATGACTTATGTGGCTAGCCAATGAAAATACATCTCTCACTTTGAGGTTCAAGCTTGTTGTGAGTCTCTTGTCTAACGAAAGCTTCATAATCCCAAACCGTGATATGTGCTAACAAGGGAACTTTCCATGTCCACATCTCGTGAGGTGTTTTGTCATCCTTTTTTGTTGGGACAAGATTAAGAATGTTGGTGACAGTCTCTAAGGTATACCCCCTGAAAGAGATTAGAAGTGAAGCTCAACTCATCATGGAACGAACAATGTCCAATAAGGTCTGATTACGCCTCTCATCCACACCATTAAGTTGTGGTGTTCTAGGGGCAGTCAATTGTGAAACTATTTGACATTCCTTGAGGTAGTCGTGGAACTCGATACTAAGATACTCACTGCCTCTATCGGATATATGCATCTTTATCTTCCTTCCCAATTGATTCTCGACTTCTTGTTTAAAATCTTTGAACTTTTCAAAGGTTTCTAAATTATGTTTGATTAAGTAAATATAGCCATATCTGTTATAATTGCCAGTAAAAGTCACATATAATCGATTTGCATCCCTTGTGGTGGATCTGAAGGTCCGACACACATCTGCGTGTATAATATCCAACAATCCTTCACCTCTTTCACAAGAACCAGTGAAATGTGATTTTGTCATCTTTCCTAGTAAACAAGAATCACATGTATCATCTGACCTTAAGTCAAATGTTTTTGATATTGCCATATTTATACTTATTTTTTGGGCAATATTTAAGTACATTTTTATTGAAAAGTTGGTAATTTGTTTAGAATAATGGTACTTATGAGCTTAAATGTTGTTTACAGCAAAAAAAAAAAAAAGAAGAAGACATTTTGAAGAAAAGAGGACTGGAAACGTTAAAGAAAGAAACTTAGGAATTAGAGGAGTAAAAGTGAAGCAAATCTGGAGAAAAGGGTTATTCACGACATGATAATTAAAGAACTCACGACGTGAATCAATGGTTCTAGAAGATATGTACGCGGGTGAAGAAATCCTTGGCGGGCACAGTTATCTACTACTCACGACGTGAATTTATTATTATTCACGACGTGAATGTATGGATAACAGCAATTATAAAGATCCTTAACTATTACGAATGGGGGGACTTTTGGCAGAAGAAAAGGAGTTCCAGGAGACGTTTCAGAAGAGAAGAAAGGTTCTGGAAGAGAGATTTCAACACCAAAAGAAGTAAAGTTTTATATTTAGTTGATTATAAACATGTTTTTCATTAGTTTTAGCTGTGTTAGTTTAATTACTATGATGAGCAGCTAAATCTAGCTACTTTTGCTTAGCTAGATGAAGCTTTGAGCTTATGAATAATTATATGTTTATGGATTAATTGAGTTGGTAAGAATTGTTTGTGTTTGATTTGTATAACCTAGCATGTTAATATTTGTTTATCTAATTGCTAGATTGCATGTTCTGTGTAGCTTAGTGATTATGAAACTGCATGAACTTGTTACCTAATAATTTAATGAACATTAAATTGTTAGAGCTACGATTGACCAATCTTAGTTAGTAATTAGACTGAATAAATCTTAGTTGTGCTAGAGAACGTGAATTGTGACCATAAATTGCGTTTATACAACAAATCTTACATAGCATATCTACATTCATAATTAGTTATGTGTTTAATTATGTGTGAACATACATGGTTTAACATGAATTAGTTACTTATTGGTAAGATAGAACTAAATTACTAATATAACTAAAACCCAACTTAATAACCCATAATCATTAGCTAGCCATAAGGAAGAAGTGGATTCAACTAAGCAAGAGTGTGTTTTTATTTAATTAAGTTCATCTGATCTTGCAAAACCAGATAAAACCCTTTATTAAATTTGTTAATAAATTAGGTTAATTTAATAGTAAGTAGATTAATTAGTAACACCGTTCCCTGTGATCGACACCCGACTTACCTAAGCTATACTATAATCTGACTAGGTACACTGCCTATAAGTGCATAGTTAGTCTTAGTTTGTTAGGTTATAAATATTAAAATTAGTTAGTACTTTTGTGCACATCAAGTTTTTGGCGCCGTTGCCGGGGAACGGTGCAGATTATTAGTTTATTTAGTTGCATTAGATTAATCGTTTTTTTTAGGAATAAAATCTGCAGAAAGCTTAATTGGTTATTTATTTTGCTAGCTTATCTTAGTTTAATTTTTGTTCTGTTTGTCACAGAGTTCACGACGTGAGATTCAGTTACTCACGATGTGAAATCTGAGAGTTCAATTTTTCTTATTTTAGTCCAGTTTTACATTTTAGTTCAGCAAGTTGCAGGAGTTAATGACCAGAGGATCAAACACACCATTGGTGCCACCACTAGAAGATCTCGAGTCTGCAATTCACAAGAAAAAGACGCCCTTGCAAGAATTGAAGTCAGCCTTCTCTAAGAAGTTAGGAAAGAAGACAGGAGGGTCAAGTTCATCAACGAAGCACGAGAGCAATCTTGAGCATTTGGATCATACACCCGTGCAAACCGAGTACGAAAGCGACACCGAGCCAGAATTTGAAGAACACACGAGTGAACCCGAGAACGAGCCAAGGAACGAGATGGCAGATATTGAAGAAATGTCCATGGGAGCTTATAAGAAGCGAATCCAAGAAGATGTGGGTCCCGGATTAGTCCAACCCGCAATACCTGCCAATGCCACATTCGAGCTGAAGGGACACATATTGACTGCGCTGAAGGACATCCCATTTTTCGGGAAAGACCATGAGGATGCTTTTAAGCAACTAGATGAAGTCAATGACATTGCAGATTACTTCAATGTCGCAAATGTCAACAGGAACACAGTCTTGCTTAGGATGCTGCCCGTCACTTTCAAAGGAGCTGCTAAGGAGTGGTTAAAAGCACTCCCACCGGGTACAATCACCACTTGGGCTCAAATGCGTGAGCAATTCCTAGACCAGTTTTGCCCACCATCCAAGATAGCCAAACTCAAGAAGGCAATAGCCAACTTTGAGCAACAACCGGGGGAGTCACTGTATGAAGCATGGGAGCGGTACAAGGGCTTACTCAGAAACTGCCCGCAACATGACCTAAATGTGCAGCAAGAGATGTCAATCTTTTATGATGGGGTCAATGTGATGACAAGACAACTCCTTGATTTTCAAGGACCGTTGATAAGGAAAAATCCAAGGGAGGTCAAGGAGCTAATTGAAGAATTCGCGAAATACTCCCGCGAATACCATAACCCGAGGCAGGATGGAAGCAAAGGCGGTAGAGGAGCCCAAACTGAAGAAATTGCAGCTGTCATGGCCATGCTGAATAACATGGATCGCAGGATAACACAAATGGACCAGTCGATACACGCCATAAGAGTGGGGTGCGAGCGATGCAATGGTCCACACTTAACCAAGGACTGCAACGTGGATGAATTTGGGAACAGAAAAGCTCAAGTGTGCTACTCTAATGGGGATAAGTTTGAAGAGGACTGGAGGAAACCGAAGAAGGAGTGGCTGCCATATGAAGAATATAAGAAGCAAAAAGAAGAGAAGTATAGGCAGACAGGTCGAGGCCTCTATCAAAAGGAGCAGCTACCAGCCGAGAAGAAACCCGACCTAGAGACCATTTTAATGAAATTTATGGAAGCATCGGAAAAGCGACACGAGGCCACGGATTCTGCTATTTTGGAACAGCAAACTTTGATAAAGAATCAGCAAGCCTCCATCCATAACCTTGAAGTACAATTTGGTCAACTAGCAACTCTAGTTCATGAAAAACTATCCCCGAAGAGTCCCGAAGTACAGAACCAATCTCATGTAATGGCCATAGACACAGAAGAAGAAGCTATCTCGAAGTTCCTGGAAGCATTGGACGAAGAACCACGAACGCCCGATCAAAAGAAGAAGAAGATCAAGATCGAAAATCATGAAGCTGCTGAGTTCCAGAAATCACGATGTGAACCTTATATGTTCACGACGTGGGCCCGTCATGTACAGAAAAATTCTGCAGACAGTTCACTGGAGAACCATTAGTCCACTGGAGAGAGAGCATAGAGAGTTTGTCAAGCATGTGAAGGGGATCCCGATTAATACCCCCTTTGTCGAGTCCTTATCCAAAGCTCCCGAGAACCAGAAATTACTGCAAGACTTGATAGACACTCGAAGGCAATTAAAGAAGCAGTCTACAGTGATTTTAAGTGAACAAACTTCAAAAGTAGTGTTGGGAGAGACACAAGAAAAGATGGGGGATCCTGGACGCCTCACTCTTCCATGCGAGTTTGAGAATAAAATGAAGGTTAATGCTTTGGCCGATTCTGGGGCTAGCATTAATCTAATGCCTTTTTCATTTTATCAAAAATTGGAGATTCAGAAGATGAAGGCTACAAAAATGAAGATTCACATGGCGAACCGTTCGGTGACACAACCCCGAGGCATAGTGGAGGATATTTTGGTGAGAATTGGAAAATTTATTTTTCCAATAGACTTTGTAGTCTTGGACATGAAAGAAGATCCAGATGTTCCGATAATCCTAGGTCGGCCATTGCTCAACACTGCTGGTGCCCTTGTTGATATCCGCGAGTCGAAGCTAACTTTGAGGGTTGGAGATGAACAAGAAGTCTTTGGGATAAAGGATGACTTTCAAGAAAATAAAGAAGAGGTGTTCACAATTAATGAAGAGAATGAACTAGAAGAATTGGAAAAGCTTATGGAAGAAGAGATAAAAGTAGTTCATCAAGTCAAAATGACAAAACCAAAGGCATCTGTTCCATATTGGATTGAAGTCATAGCTTACAAGAGCCCGCTTTCTTGGGTAAGCAAAGATGATGAGGAAATAACAAGTGATGAAGAGGAGGTCACTTCAAGAGTAACAAGGCCGGTGGTGAAAGCAGAAGAGAATGACATAAAGTACGAAGAGGAAACCAAGGGCACAAAACGCAAGCTTGAAGAAAAGGGAAAAGCTAAAAAGGAGAATTCAAAGAAGGCGTATAAAAGGAGAGTTCAAGCTTACAAAAGGCGGTTCAAGGAGCAAAAGATCTTGGTGGAGGACTCTTCCGAAGACTCAACGTAGGAGGCACGGAGTCCAGCTCAAGACTCCAAGAAAAAGAAGCGCTTCTCGGGAGGCAACCCGAGTTTGGTTTAAAACTTTTCTCTTTCTTTTTGCATTTTAGTTTTGAAAACTTAGATCGAGTCATCCAACTCTATTAGAACAAAATGTGGGGACCTTAAAACGGAAGTAGTAGTAATTAAGAACTTAGTTCAAACTCAGAAAAATTTAATTATCCAGACTTAATTCACGACGTGAATAGTTAGCAATTCACGACGTGAATTGTGAATAAACCGGACACATAATCCATGATAAGGCTTAACCCATTAGACTAGCAAGCCCAAGACCAGTCCGTGAGTACATGGCCCAAACATAAGCCCAACCACTACTCACGACGTGAATTGTATATAATTCACGACGTGAACGTTTACAAGTACGGGACCACATATTAAGTCCCTGGAAACCAGCAAACCCTCTCATTTGTTTATTGTTCACGAAGTGGAAACAAAAATTGGTCCCCCTTGGTCCCCATTGCTGCGAATTTAGCCGACAATCCTACTAATTACCATTGTGCTTACGTAATACTTCCAACAAAGGTACTAATTCTTGATTATTACGTTTAATTTTTGGTTCTAGTAGAGGAACTTAGGGTTAGGGTTTGTTAAATGATGAAATTAATTCTTTACAGTTCGTAAATAACCTTGGAATGTTCATGCTAAGTGTTTGGAAGTGGTATAGGAGTAAAACCCAGGGATATGTTGACTGGATTTTCCCCGATTATGAAGATTCGGCCTCCTGTGGTTACGAACTCACGACGTGAATCATACAAGATTCACGACGTGAATTCTGGTGCTAATCAGAGTTCATTTGTTTTATGTTTGACTTGTGGATATTTGTTTCGGCTGTTTCTTTTTCGTGTTTTTGCAGGAATGGCTCCAAGAAGAGAGGCTCCAGCTGGGGTTGCGGGTTTACACCCGTTTTACAATTTTCCCGCGACAACGGCCCGGTATGTGTTGACCCGTTGGAACAACAGATTGGGATGGCTTTATAACAGGGAAATTGCAGTTGCTCCAACAGTCAATTGGACAAGATTGAGGGAAGTAGGGCTCGTAGACCGGGTGGGCCCGTATTTGAAAAAGACATTTATTGGAGATGGCTATTCGTTCACCTGTTCAGGTTGGCAAAATCTGTTCCGGGTGCAAGAGCGGGTCTACAAGGAGTTTTGTGTCGAGTTCTTCGCAACGGTGACGTTTTAGGAAATGGTCCAAGATCCACATTGGCCACATGCGTTGGTATTTCGATTGGGGGCGAATACAGGGAGTGCAGCCTAGTTGAGTTTGCTTGGAGAGTGGGACTGTATGATCGACAGGAGGCTGTGACTCCCGAGTTTGGCATGTTTTTAGGAGAGGCTGCTAGAGGATATATGGAGGGTGTCACGGGATATTCTTTTTGGCATAACATTGCCTCCGGGATGTTTAATTCCGGAGTATCTCCTGAGAGTAGTATTCGGTCCCCGATCCATCGTTTACTCCACCGGTTCATTACCTTTTCCATCAACCATAAGAGGCATGGTGACAAAGTGACTAAGCAGAACTTATTTTTCTTATGGTGCATCTTACAGCCTGGTGTCTGTTGTAACATCCCGTATTTCCTAGCCCGTTTTCTGGCTGGGTCTGCTGCGAGTTCGCGCCCTGGGAGCCCTATTTGTGGGGGTCATTTTGTTACTCGTTTGACCCGTTCTTATCATCTGATTGTTCCCGATATTATTAGATCCATGACGTGTGTAGACGAACATGACTTTGGTATGGGATATTTGGAGACTATGTGAGTGGTCCGAAATTTTGGATCGCACTGGGGAATAGTTCCATCAGACGCTGAGGGTGAAGATGAGGATGATCAGCCAGCCGATCAACCTGCACCAGAGCCGAGACCGAGACGCAGGAACATAAGAGGAAGGGGAGACCGCGGGCAGCCGACACACCCAACTGCTTCCATGGTGGGTGCACCTTTTGGGGGTGATATGGCTGGTTACTTTGACCAGTTATCGTTGAGTGTGAATTGGATAGGCGGCAGGATGGAAAATGTGGTTCGGCATCTTGGGGTGGAGTAGCCGTCTCATTTAGGGTATCATTACCCGAATTGCCCGCGTTGGTCGGAGTATGGTGGTCGTGGAGGTGATGGAGCTGGTACCAGTGGAGCGCATGAAAATGAGGCGGATGATTGATCGTTATTTATTTTGTTTGATTTGTGTTTAGTTTCTTTTAGTTTATTTTAGTTTGTTTTTAGTTTGTTTTTATGGGATTGTAAGAACTACTTTGAATATTATGTTACTTTTATTCTTCGTTGTTGATTGTTTCTCAGAAATTCCTATGGAGTGCTTAGGAGGGATAGCGAGTTATGGATGCGTACATTTTTAGCTGGGAGTGTTTAATTCCGAGAGTCGAGACCCATATTTTCACAATACGTTTGGGGTGAGTTAATGAAGTGGAGTGTCCGCGAATGAGTTATAAACTGATGACTTTGGAAGAGTCTTAATACATTAAGACATTAGAAGAAGGATTGAGCAATGTTTTCTACTTGTCCAGTTCTCACGACGTGAACATTTCTAATTCACGTCGTGAGTCAGTTATAAGGAGGTTGTCAGGATATGTTCGGTTCGATTTCACGTCGTGAATTATTACACGCTCACGTCAATCAAGTTTATATTTTTGGAAGTCCATATTCAAATTGCACATTTTCTACACTTTTCGAGATGCTCACGCTGCTATTCCAGGGGAGTCTGTTCCTTTTTCTCCCTTTTCTTTAATTTTTGATTTGTTTTTATACATACAATGAGGGCATTGTATGAAATAAGTGTGGGGTAGGGGTAGAAAAAGTAAATTGCTAGGAAATTTTGAAATTTCAAATTTTTATTAATTGGATCTAGTAATAATAATTTGAGCTATAATTGCTAGTATTATGCGGGATGATCCGATGAAAGTTCAAATGTTTAGTTGAGCCAATATACGTTATAGTGCATTTGTGGCTTCCCTTATTTTAGTGAAATCATGGAACAAAAACATAACCCCGCTCGGTTTGAAGGATGTAATATGTTTAGCAGCCTAAACCTGAAATATATCCAGGGAAATTATTATCATTAACCAATAAAGGTTGAAGTTGAGCGCCCCTGCTTAAGCATGTAGGGTTTTGAGTGAAAAAAAGAACGAGTTACATGTTTAAAAAAAAGAAGAAGAGAGAGAATTACAAGAAAAAGTTTGAAGAATTTTTGGAGCATCAAAGTTAAAGTATGAAATTAGAAGATCAAAAATTCTGAAGAAGTTCAAAAAGTTGAAGATACCAAGAAATCAAATCAAATAAGGAGGTGAATTCAAAAGAAATCAAAGATCGACTTGTTAAGAAAGTGAAGAATTCCAAAGAGCTCCATAGTGGTATCATAAATTGTAATTTTCTAGATTATGTATGCTTGGGTTGCTCAACCAAAAATACCTTGAGGTTAAGAGGTTTTCTGGGGATGGATTCGGAGGGTTGCATAAAATGAGCATTGTTCGGAAAAAGTGGGCAAGTGTTTATGAAGATTGTGAGTATTTAAAGTATGGGGGGGTACTTTAGGAAAATTTTAGACAAAAATGCATGCGTAGAGGTCTTGGCATAATGGCTGAATTGGAATCGGATTGTTCAATGTAATGTTAGTTTAAATTTGCTTGAGGGCAAGCAAAGCCTAAGTGTGGGGTATTTTGATATTGCCATATTTATACTTATTTTTTGGGCAATATTTAAGTACATTTTTATTGAAAAGTTGGTAATTTGTTTAGAATAATGGTACTTATGAGCTTAAATGTTGTTTACAGCAAAAAAAAAAGAAGAAGACATTTTGAAGAAAAGAGGACTGGAAACGTTAAAGAAAGAAACTTAGGAATTAGAGGAGTAAAAGTGAAGCAAATCTGGAGAAAAGGGTTATTCACGACGTGATAATTAAAGAACTCACGGCGTGAATCAATGGTTCTAGAAGATATGTACGCGGGTGAAGAAATCCTTGGCGGGCACGGTTATCTACTACTCACGACGTGAATTTATTATTATTCACGACGTGAATGTACGGATAACAACAATTATAAAGATCCTTAACTATTACGAATGGGGGGACTTTTGGCAGAAGAAAAGGAGTTCCAGGAGACGTTTCAGAAGAGAAGAAAGGTTCTGGAAGAGAGATTTCAACACCAAAAGAAGTAAAGTTTTATATTTAGTTGATTATAAACATGTTTTTCATTAGTTTTAGCTGTGTTAGTTTAATTACTACGATGAGCAGCTAAATCTAGCTACTTTTGCTTAGCTAGATGAAGCTTTGAACTTATGAATAATTATATGTTTATGGATTAATTGAGTTGGTAAGAATTGTTTGTGTTTGATTTGTATAACCTAGCATGTTAATATTTGTTTATCTAATTGCTAGATTGCATGTTCTGTGTAGCTTAGTGATTATGAAACTGCATGAACTTGTTACCTAATAATTTAATGAACATTAAATTGTTAGAGCTACGATTGACCAATCTTAGTTAGTAATTAGACTGAATAAATCTTAGTTGTGCTAGAGAACGTGAATTGTGACCATAAATTGCGTTTATACAACAAATCTTACATAGCATATCTACATTCATAATTAGTTATGTGTTTAATTATGTGTGAACATACATGGTTTAACATGAATTAGTTACTTATTGGTAAGATAGAACTAAATTACTAATATAACTAAAACCCAACTTAATAACCCATAATCATTAGCTAGCCATAAGGAAGAAGTGGATTCAACTAAGCAAGAGTGTGTTTTTATTTAATTAAGTTCATCTGATCTTGCAAAACCAGATAAAACCCTTTATTAAATTTGTTAATAAATTAGGTTAATTTAATAGTAAGTAGATTAATTAGTAACACCGTTCCCTGTGATCGACACCCGACTTACCTAAGCTATACTATAATCTGACTAGGTACACTGCCTATAAGTGCATAGTTAGTCTTAGTTTGTTAGGTTATAAATATTAAAATTAGTGGGTACTTTTGTGCACATTAGTTTCCAACACGCCATCCTTTTGGATTTGGGCGATCCATTTCTTGTTAACATGTCCAAGACGACAATGCCACAAGCATGCTTTGTTTATACCATTAGATGAATCAATTTGAAATACACTATTACCTAAATTATCTGCACAAATCACAGTTTCATACACACCATCATAAGGTAAAGCTTCAAAATAATACACACCATTTTCATAAGTAGAAATAGAACCATTCTTGTCATCAAAAGAATATATAAAACCTTGTCTGAACAATGCATGAAAAGAAATAATGTTTCGTGTCATTTCTGATGAGTAGCAACAATTCATCAAATCTAAACTAATACCATTACGAAGCACTAAGCTATAAACTCCAATCTTGGTAACATATGAAGATCTCCTATTGCCTATGACCAAGTTCATCCTTCCATGCTCCACATCCTCACTTTTTCTTAGCCCATGCAAATCAGAAAAAATGTGAAAACCATATCTTGTATCAAGGACCCAAGAATGAGAATATGATGAGTTTTTAGATAATATGGTGTAAATACCTACCGAGGTTGGCTTCACCTTGCCATCCTTGATATCGTGTAAGTATTTCAGGCAACTTCGTTTCCAATGCCTCTCGTCATTGCAGTAAAAGCAAGTGGCATCCTTTGGGTGATGAACAGGGGGAGCATCAGAACCGGACTTTCCTTTGGGTTCATTACTAGATGACCCAACATGGGACTTTCCCTTCCAGTTCATCTTGGGAGGACCTTTCCTCTTTTTCCCTTTACCAATGGCTAGAACAGGGGAAACAACAGGAGTGGAGGCAACACCTTTTCCCTTCATTCCTGCTTCAAATATTCACAGGAGGTTGTGCAATTGTGATAAAGTAGTTTCGTTGTTATTCAAATGATAGGTCAATATGAAATGATCATAACAACTTGGAAGAGAGTTCAACACTATGTCGATTGTCAACTCTTCGTTAAAATTCACATTCAGCTTGATGAGCCACGAACTCCACCACCTATAATTGCCATAAGACCACTTCCGTAAATTTCCAATTACCAAAATACCCCAAAAGCCAACTAGTAAATCCTTGGTCAAAGTCAAAGTCAATGGTCAAGGTCAACAGTCCATGTTGACCCGACTCGTAGAGTGCAGTTCACTGACTCGTCGAGTCCTTCCAGAACTCGAGAAGGCGTGAAATCTCTATTTGAGTCGTCGTGTTTTCCTTCAACTCCCCGAGTTCATGCCTGTCCAAATGTCGGGGAAATCCTAGTTGACTCGCCTAGTCATCCTACTGACTCGCCGAGTCCATGCAGAAATCCTTGCACGATAATATTCATCGGACTCGCCAGGTTGCCCATGCAACTTGTCGAGTGTCTTCAGTCCTTTCTCCATTTAGATGCTTTTAAGCTATCCCAAAGCTCCATATTGCAGATCAAGCTTCCCAAGACATGTTTATAATGTAAAGTTGCAAACTTTACAAGCATGTAAGACTCTAAAGGCTTAGAATGCCAAATCCAAGCTTATAATGGGGTTTAACTCAAAAGTGAAGGTTCATACTTGCTAAAGTTGGAGACTTTATAGCTATAGAGACCAAGATAAGCTCAGATATGAAGTTGCAACTTCAGATCCTAGCTCACACTTGAAAATAGTTAATATACATACTAGAAAAGCCTTAATCTTAAACATAAAGAGATCTGGAAAGAGGGAAGGTCAAGGTAACGACTTGTTACATTCAAACTGATGCGAATAAGCAGAAGAGTCAGATCTACTAGCTCCTCTTGCACTACTCCTCTTATACTTCAAGTCTTCTTTTGCAAATCACCTTCCAAGCTTGAAAATCACATAAGAATGGAGTGCACACATGAATTAGAGTTTCTGGACTCACAAGGGGCTTTAAGGGGAGGCTAAGGGGGAAAAGGATCCTTTAAATAGGGTGCAAAACCCCAGAAATTAGGGTTTCATCCTTCAGCCCCAACTCGTCGAGTCGTGTCCTCCGACTCGTCGAGTTGGTCACTTAAATACGTGGCCAAAAACGTCTATACCCGACGAGTTAGGGCATCCAACTCGTCGAGTGGACCTTTCTATATGAAAAATAAAGCTGTAAAATTAACACCTGAGAGTTGGGGCGTTACTTGACCGATCTCCCCATGGCCGCAGTGTCGGTCTTGAACTCTCGCTTCGCCGGCGATGAGAGCAGCAGCGGTGATGCGTCAGCAGAAAGAAGGGAAGAAGGAGGAATGGTCGGAACAACAACAACGACATCCACACGACCAACTGTGGCTTCGTCTTCAACAAAAGCGGTGCCGCGGTGGCTGGAGATGAGGCACTGTCTACACTCGAAGGTCGCCTACAATCCCTCGTTGGTCTTAGTTGCTCTTGTTGTAAAGAAAAAGGTGTCACCGATTGTCTTCGTCGGTTGGAAAAACGAGAGGAAAAGGGTGGTGGTGGCTGGCTATCGTTTTAGGGTTAGGGTTACGGGAATAAGGGTGACGGGTTATAAACTCCCGTCCACATTCAAACTTCAGCCATATTAACGTTTTCAGTCCCTCCCCCTCCCATTGTTTTCAAATAAGGTCCATAAATTACCATTCAGCCCACAACACTCCAAAATCCTTTCAATTTAAGTCCATATTTACCAAACACCACTAGGGGTGTGCAAAAAAACCGCAAACCCGAGCTGATCTGGCCAAACCGAAACCGAAAAAACCGAATCCGAAAAAACCAAAACCAAAACTAAAAAACCGGGTACGTATGGGTCGGTTTCAGTTTGGATATTTAGATATCCGCGGATACCCAAAACGAACCATCATATATATATATATATATATATATATATATATATATATATATATATATATATAAAAGATTCGGTTATATTAATATATTTAAATAACTCTCTATCACTTTAATTCGAACATAGTGTGTTTTGTGTTTTGTTTTGTGTAAATCTAAAAAATCTAGAAGTGAAGTTGGTTTTAAGATATCAAATTAATTATCCTTCATAGTCAAAAAATTAGTTTGAGGCCACATGCAAAAAAACAAGAATTAATAAATATTAAATATCAATATATCAAAGAATTGATGATTGGTATCATAATATTAAAAAGTTGGTTTATTAGCAAGCATTGATTTTTTTTCTTAATTTTGTGAGTTTTTTATTTTTAGAAAAGAATTGCTTAAAATGGAGTTTGTAGTTTTGATTGATTATTATTTTTTATATTTAACGGATACTCGTGAATCAAACCGTGGTTACCCACCTTTATACGGTTCGTTTTTTTAACAATTCCGTTCGGTTACAGTGAGTGCTACCAAGGTACCCGCCCTGTTGTCACGATTTATAATTTTTTTACTATCCAATCTGAACCGCTCCGTGAACACCCCTAAACACCACTGACTTTTGAAAATCTTTACAAAACCAATCCGAAACTTACATTTTTAACCCCTAAAATCCAAAATTATGACATTTAACTATTCAAAGCCAACACCTTGCTAAATTATTATTGATATTGGATATAATAATATAAAATAATAATAAAAATTTACATCTCGGGGTTTTTAGAGTTTATTATTTATTTAATTTCAAACCAAATGTTACACTTACTATTATTCACGCTGTGAATTTGAACTGAAAAATTGATTTTTTTAACTATCAATGTGAATCTATGTTTAAAGAGTACCAAAATAATATAAATTTTGTTATATTTGTTAATTTTTTTATAAACAATAGACATTATGTAACATCCCAAAAATACCACCCAAAATTTTTTGTTAGAAAACTTTACTAAACCATAATATTAAATATCAAAAGAGAAAAACCATGAATCGTGTATCTCAAATGTCATAATAAATTTATCAAATCGAAACTAGTGTCAAGATCATATCAAAATATCAAAGTCTAACTCCCAGGCTAAACTGTGTTGTGTGCCATGCCATCATCCCGAGCCCTTCCCTTTGCTAGCTGTAGTACCTGAAACCAAAAACTGAAACCGTAAGCACGAAACTTAGTGAGCTCCCCCAAACTACCACATACTATACAATAACATATAAGCACATACTGGGCCTTGCCCACTGCATCGGACCGAAGTCCGGAAATGACTAGGGCCTCGCCCATTGCATCAGACCGAAGTTCGGAACTGCATCGGACCGAAGTCCGAAACTAACTAAGGCCTTGCCCACTGCATCAGACTGAAGTTTGGAACTAACTAGGGCCTTGCCCACTTATCAGACCGAAGTACGGAACTGACTGATCATATCATAACATAATCAAAGCATATAAGATAAACATAACATAAACATATATATATATATATATATATGTATGTATGTATGTATATATATATATATATATATATATATATATATATATATATATATATATATTGCATAATGCATCAGACCATAGTCCGGAACACATGACACATAACATGCTTGTATCACAAAGACATCAAGCATACTGAACTACTGCATTGGACTGTAGTCTGGAACTACTGCTAACTAAATGGGCCGACATTGTGGCCGTAGACCCGTTCCTACTGAAAGGAAAACTCACCTCGTAAGGTTGTCTGCTGAAAAGTTGATCGAGAACTATCTGACTATTGCTGCAGTAACTCCCCAGCTACAATTCTCCAAATACACTTAATCAAACACAAAGAACTAATCTTAGGGTAAAATGACTATTTTACCCCTGATTAAAGTAAACAACCCGTTGACCTAACTCACCGAGTTGGGCCGCCAACTCGTCGAGTCCCTATCTTTCCTTTTATTTCCTTTCCCGACTCCACTCGCTGAGTTTAGCCACAACTCGATGAGTTCCCCTTCCTGATATCGTGTCAACCTTCATACGACTCGCTGAGTTGTATGATCAACTTGTCGAGTTCACCTTCAACATAAGAACACGTTCAGTCCGTGACTCGTCAAGTTGTATGAACAACTCGTCGAGTCTGTTCTTACGGGTAAGGAGATTGCCTTGGACTCGCCGAGTCAGGGCGTAGACTCGCCGAGTCCCTCTACACTCAGATCCATGACTTAACTCACTAAGTCCTTACTCCACTCTCTAAACAGACTTGCTACTATTGAATCGGGAATCTAGGACTCGCGACCTGACTTGCCGAGTCAGAAGAACGACTCGCCGAGTCCTTTGCATGCAGTTTCTATTCAGTCGATTCTACTCAGCTTCAGTGCATCCAATTCATAGATCTGGGTTTCTGGGACTATTTGTTTCTGGGACTATTTGAACACGTAAAGTTGCTAACTTTACGTGTATCTAAGAGGCAATGAAGCAATAACATTCAAACTTGGCTATTATGGAAGGTTACTTGACTAGAACAAAGCCATGGCTGCCAAAAGGTGGCCTTCTTGAGATCCTGGAGCTCAAGAGAGGCTAGATCCGAGATATGGCTCGGTTACAAAACTTCATCACTAGGGATTTGGGGTTTTTGAGCTCAAAGCCATCAATTTGGGGACAAACTATATCTAGTAGTACAATAATCAAGATAAAAGCTTTATTACCAGAAAGGATGGCCAAAGAGGAGTATAATCTGGATTTACTTCTTCTTCATTGAGTTCTTCTACCTTCTCCTTCTTCTTCTTGCTCAACAATGAACCAAAAAATTCCTTCACAAGGGAAAAGATCACTCCACACACTTCAAGGAGGCTAGGGTTTCAGGAATAAGTCTCTGAGAGGTGAAGGAGGCTGGTTTGGGGCTATAATGATGTTTAAATAGGGTACACACCCTGAAAATTAGGGCTTCATCCAGACTGGTGGACTCGCTGAGTCCGGAATATGGACTCGTCGAGTCGCCATGCCAACTTCACGTGCTGACCTGCTGCTACTCGACGAGTTAGGGCCACCGACTCGTCGAGTAGCTTCTAAAATAAGAAGAGAAATAATGTTTTAAATGCGTACCAGGAACGGTGCGTTACACATTAATTAAAAAAAAAAAACAAAAAAATGAAGTGAGTTTTTTGACAAAAAAATCATTTATATATATCAATATGGATCTTTATGGAAAGATGATAAAAATAATGAACAAATGTATATTCGTTTTTTTTTTCGATAAAAAACATGGCCTAAAAAAATTAAATTAAAAAAAATAAAAGTGAGTTTTGTTATAAACCGTTACATATATGTCAATTGTAAAAATCTACAACTCTTCATTTTTCTGTTGATCACTTTAAATTCCAATGCTTTGGATTCATTTCTTGGTTTCTTGATTAATAATGGTTCTGTATTGAACTTTTATATATATATATATATATATATATATATATATATATATATATATATATATATATATATATATATATATATATATAAAGAGAGAGAGAGAATAAATAGATTATGATGTCCATATATTATTGTTTTGATAGAATATTAGTTATCCTATTTAATTCTAAATAATATCTTTTAAAATTTCAATTCCTAATATAACTAATATAATTGCATATCATATATTTATTATTACATTATATTATCAAAAGTCTTTTAGTCCAGCTAGTGTACTAAAAGACGTGCCATGGTGCGGCCAATGCGTGAGGTGTGACTTCGCCGTTACGAAAAACCTAATAACGTTGTTGTTAGGCGTCGTACATGTCAAGACGTGATATGGCGTGTCATAGTGCGTTATAACGTGTTATGACGAATGTTTTTTTTTGGGACATATTTTTTTTGCTCTTTGTTATGTTTTTTCTAATCGTAGGTACAAATATTGTGTTTTTTTGTTAACATTTTGTTATTAGTTATTGATCAAACACTTCTAAAAAGTAGTTATGTTTAATATAAATTTATATTTATGTGATAACATAATTTTAAATTAATAGAAAATCGTCGTCTTACATCACGTGTTGAAAAACGCCATGGCTCGCCATGACTCGTTAAATCTTACCGCCACGCCACGCCTTGCGCCTAATGCCATTTAGAACCTTGAGCCTAGCAATATCGGATATTGTTTTCAATTCTTAAGGTTGAGGGTTCAAGTCTCATCTGAGACATAAGTGAATTTAGGAGTATAGTTGATTTGTCGTTACAAAAAAATATAGTTAATATTATATTATATTAAAAAACATTCATTAATGTTATTGGTTCAGCTCGATTTTAGAAGAAAATCATAACCGAACCATATGTATTTAGTTAATCAAAATTAAAAGTCACACCACGTGTTTTATTAATGTAAGGTTCGGTTATATTGGTTAATTTGATTTTAATTCCGATTTTTTGGTTAATATAGACACGTCGGGTAGCATCAATGGTTGAATACCGTCTATCTTTTTTATTATTATTATTATTATTATTTTTTAATAATAATTTTATATACATATATCCTTAACTAATGGTTTTGAGTTTTGACTGCTAATACAGGAAGTCAGGAACCTAAAACATCTTTTTGTATTCAAAGATAAAATCGCATAATTTATTGTCATCAAATTCATTCATTTGTTAATACAAATTACAAGGGTACTTATTTTAAAATGTTTTATTAAAGATTAAATTTTTTATTGCAATTATATAATTTTACTAATCGTTTTTAAGTCATTAACTATTTATAAAAAACAAAAATTAAGACAGAAAAATGTCACTCGTACCAAAAAGCCCTATTATTTGACCATCTATTTTCACGCATCTATAAACTATAAAAAAAGTTTGTAGGGGACAAGGTGAGTTCCAAATATATCTAGGTATTAGAGAATATGCGAGGAATCATTCGGTTTAGTATATGTATATGTATGATGATATTGTGTTGTCACTTGTTCCTCTCTTGGAACTTATGTAAAGGTAAAGCTACCCGTTTATATGTGGAAAATTGTAAGGAAAAACATAATATATAATATGAAAGTCTTATTATTGATTATCAATGTTATCCAAGTCATTTTGATATCTTTAATTTATGAAAAACTACAAATCAATATTATTGATTTAGTATTTAGTTTAATGATTATTATTAAACTTATAAAATGTTTTAAAGGGGCAAGTGGATATGTTTTTTTAATGATTACTTGATTATTATGACTTTAAATCGTAATATTTCGCTTATGGTGTTTGAATATCGTATTTTAACTTATGGTTATCAAATTATTTATAGGCTAAATGATTATTTTTTGTGCTATTTGAGTGATCATTGTAGATGATGACCAAGATGAAAATATATGTTTGCGGGTGCCTATGCAGATTTGCATCAATACAACATGTAGATATTTATCTCGGTTATAGTCAAATTGGTTTCAAAAGTTGATTTAAAAAGGTTGTTTATCGTCTTCTCAAACTTCAATTTTGATAAATGGATATGAGTTTCAATTTGGACAACATTTATGACAAAGTGATTTTTTTTAATAGCTATGGAGGATTCGCATGTAGGAAGTGAAGATATTGTTGTGAATGACCTTTATTCATGTGTTAAGGTTGTCGATAATAACTTATTAATTTCTCATTTTTTATAAATCTAATTTCTTGGTGATTTTCCGCAAGAAAATGTTTGAAGCATTGATACTTTGTTGAATTTATTTAGCTTCCGATTTTAAGATCAATCCCCATAACTTGAATATATATATATATATATATATATATATATATATATATATATATATATATATGTATATATATATATGTATATATATATATATATATATATGTATATATATATGTATATATATATAGGGTGGGAGTTTCGATGTCCCTTCCATTTAGGTATTTTGGGTTACCGGTTGGAAAAATATGTTGCGGATGGAAGGTTGAAATCTTATTATTGTATCAACTTGGAAGGTCATACTATATCTATCGGTGATAGATCGACTCTTTTGAAGACTGTGTTTTGATAATCTTGGTATTTTAATGTGTATTTTTAGAGTCCTTTATAATGTTATTAAGGAGTTGGAAAGTAAGATAAACTATGTACCCCATTGAATATTACAAAATAGGTCATATGAAGTAAGAACCTGTTTTGTTGTAGTGTTGTGTGGCATCTGATATTTAGGGGTTGTTTGAAACCCGTCTGACTCGTCTGAGTCAGTGATTCTGGCTGACTCGGTCAGCCAGGTGTTGTTTGAAATGAGTCCGTTTCGGTCAGCAGGTATGGGTCAATCAGCTGAATAGGTCAGCCTGGGAGATGCGTCTGACTGGAAAAAAGACCTCCCTACCCCTGTCGTTCCCTTCGTGACCTAAAAAAAAAGCGGCAACCATTCTTCTCCCTTCCCTTCGACAGGTTAATCAGAGCGCTTCTCCCTTCCCTTCGACAGGTTCAATCAGAGCGCAAGATCACCAGCTTCTTCCTTCAATCGCCGTCTTCTTCCTCCAGCCGGAAATCTGCACTCCTTCCGTCTTCTTCCTCTAGCCGCTAGAATCTTCAACACAGGTATGCTCTAAAATCCGAAAATCTCTTACATACTCTATGAAATCCGAAAATGCTAGGTTATAACATCTTCTCCTACTTGTATAATCTCTAAAATCAATTGTGCATAGTGTATGAAATCATAAATTTTTTTTTTATGTATAATCTGTATAGAGTATGAAATCAGAAAAAAAAAAAAAAAATTTGTGTATAACATTAATTGTGTATAATGTATGTATAGATTATGAAACCATAATTTTTTTCATTGTATAATCTATGAAATTACTTGTATCAAATTGCAGTTAGGCTTTTCTTTCTTGTTTGTCACTGTTGTTCACAAAGTTGCAGCTTTAATAGAAACAACTAAGAAGAATCATGTGTATTGTGTTGATGATGCATCAAATGACTCATTCATAACATTATATATGTAATAAATGATGAGTAGATTGCTATTATTGTTTTGAATTGTTGCCCTTTTTGTGAAATCAGAAATCAAAAATTGGTTTTTAAATAAAAAATTGTTCTTGGTCTAATGTTATGAAATCTTAAATTGGTTATGACACGGCAATATTGGTTTGGAACAAAATTTGAAATCTTTTTTTGTGTACAAGCTATGTTGACAATGCTGTGAATTATTTATTTATTTATTTTTGTTTATAAGCTATGAAAGTTGGAATTTGTTTTTTGTTTATCTTGATAAAACATATGATAAATTACTTTAAATATTAATGTTTTAGGATGTTGGTTTGGAACGAAAGTGAGGACAAAACTTTTTTTGATGCATGTATCCATGAACTAACCACTAATGGTCGTGAGGGTTCTGGGCTTAAGACTAGTTCATGGAAGATAGTACGAGAAAAATTGATGATCGAACACGGTAAAGAGGTTGATCAGAAGCAAATGAGAAACCACTTTGACTACTACAAATCAAAGTATGTTGCTTGGGTGAAACTGAAAAACAAAATCGGCAATATATATGACCCTATAAAAAATAAATTTAACCTGACTGATGAACAATGGAAGGAAGAAGGGAAGGTAATATTTCTATAACGAATACTATTATAATTATTTTTATAAAAAATACTAATATTTAGAAAAATTGTAAACAGTTGAACAAGTTCGTGTTGTCATTGAAAACTAAACCCATGCTGTTTCCTGATCTTTGCACCCAACTATTTGAAGGGTCGACCTCAACTGACTTTCAAAGTTAGGGGCCATCTTCTACACTCCCTCGTCCTGTAGAAGAGTTTAGTGCCCAAGATTTTGATGATGATGTTCCAATGGGAACCTCAACACAACACGTAGGTGCAAGTGAAGAATCTTCGGGGCGTTCAAAAAATACGGAAGTTGGTGGAAACAAAAGAGTTGGTGGAAAAAAGAGAGATGCAAGGGCATTAGAAGTTGAAGAGGAGATTGTTAAGTTTGCAAGGTCGTTAGTGGAAAAAAAATGAAAGAATTGAAAAAGGTGAAATGGATAAGGATGTTGATGCGTGTATGGAGAAATTAAACAAAATGGAATGGGGAGAAGAAGATGAAATACACAAGACCGCTCTTTTGCTATTTGGTGAAAGTGCCGATGTTAGAAAAGTTTGGTTACGACTTTCGCATATTAGTTGTGAGTCGTGGGTAATGAGTGCGGGTAGGAAGTATGGTTACCTTTGATGATGTTTACTAGTTTTTTGTTGCGTGACTTTTTGTTATTTGCATGACTTTTGGATCCTATGTTTGATGAATTTTTTGGATGTTACTTTGGATGATGTGTACTAGGTTTTTTTTTTTTTTTTTTTTTTTTTTTTGTTATGTGACTTTTGTTACTTTGGATGATATTTGGATATTGAATATGACTTTTGTTATTTACTAGTTTTTGTTATATGACGTTTGTTATATGACTTTTGTTATCGTAACAGGTCAAGTATGGTTTCCGATGGTAAAGTTATAGCTTTTCTTTTACTTGTGTTTTATTGGCTGAGGTCAAACCGACGCAGACTAATCAGAATTCATAGAATTAGAGATAACGATTCAAGCGGGTATGCGTATACGCAAGATTTGATGTACGGAGACCCTACACAATGTTTCGATATGACGCTTCTTACACAAGAGGCATTTGCTTTATTATGCAACCACTTTACCAAAAAAAATTGTTTACAAGCTAGTAGGACAATTAGCATTGAAGAGAAGATGACTATATTCTTACATGTTATAGAACATAATGAACGTTTTCGTACGGTTAAGGGAAGATTTCATCACTCCACACTAACGATTCATCAATGTTTTCACGAGTTCCTAACAACAATGATGTGTTTTGCAAAAGAAATTATAGTACCAACAACTCCTAATCCAACAAGACATAACTCGGAACGACATAGACGGTTAAAAAACATTTTTTCCGGAACAATAGGTGCATTAGATGGAACTCTTGTCTATGCGGTTGTACCCATTGATCAACAAACTCGTTATAGAAGAAGAGGAAAAGGAGAATGTTTTCAAAATGTAATAGGAATTTGTGATTTTGATATGATATTCACCTTTGTTTGGGCTGGATGGGAGGGTATGACACATGATTCAAAAGTTTTGAAAGAAGTTGCATTCAATTCAACTTCTGGATTTTCATTTCCTCCACCAGGTTTGTAATCTTTATATAATTTTTATTATCTATCTTCTTTATACAATATGTGTCATTATATCGTTTTTCATCGTATTTTTGGTTTGTACATAGAAATTAAAAGCTTCAAGTCAATTCGATTTTTTTGTTACAAGGCCCAATGTTGGCAATTAATTCCTGTATCTGTTCTTTCATTTTCTAACATCTTGCCAAAAAATTAAAAATAAAAATAAATAAATAAGAGTTAAGTTTTTAAAACAACCCAAAATTAAAATATTGAGTTCTTTTGATATAACCTTCTAATCATCCCAAAAAATGATTTTTTTTAACATAACCATAACAATGTAATTTAGCAATAATAAACATATTATACTCGACTAAACAATTCTATAGAAACCTTCATGATTGACATTTAGCAAAAATTCATATACTCGTAAGCTATAAGGATTCAACATCATCTATCAATATTTTCTATTTTAAAAGAAATTGAAGAAAATAATTAGAGGATATAACTCTAATCTTGTTTGAAATACGTGTTGTAATTATAAACTAATTGTGATCTTATTACTTGCTGCTTAATATTTTGACCTAACTTGGTCAACGGTCATGGCTGTTAGGAACGTTAAATAGATATGGGAGAGGGACATAATCGAGTACTAAATTTTGATGATTTTTAATGTATTTAAATCCTAAAAACAAACACTTGACCACATCGTACAGTGTCTAAAACTTTTTTTTAGTTCTATGTCGACATATTTTGATAAACTATCGTACAAATATATATTAACTAGTTATTCAACCAATCTAACATAATATATATGTTTAATTTTTCTTTGTAATTTGATAATAAAATATTATAATAAAGAAAAGTATTAGTTATAAGGGGAGCAACCTTTCGGCCCAAATAGGAAAGTTAGAAGAAACATCAACCTCTAAATAGCAACTACCCAAAAAAAAAAAGAGTAGAATCTAAATCCCCAAAAATCTGCTAATAATCATATAAAGCAATCACCTTACAAAATTATGAAAAAAGTTGAATAATTGAATTTTTAGAAAACAAAGAAACAGATTCTAACTCACAATTTCAACCACTGTCACTGCTGCAAACACAAGGAAAAGAACACCTCCAACGTATGCAATCACCTATACAAAATAATATCAACTTTTATTATTATTATTATTATTCTGTTTTTAATAATTATGTAGTATGATGAATCATTTTCAATAATCGATGTAACCTTTTCAGATAAGAAACTTCCCAGTAATGACCCTCCAAGAACAGCCAACTACAAGAATTTGTTTCATTAAAATAATAATAAAAATAATAATAAAAATTTGAATGTAAATTAATAAATTACCAAAGTTGCGAGTCCATGACCAGCTAGGGCCCCACCAATGACTCCAAGAGGTGAGGAGGCTGCAGCAAGAGCTGAACAAACACAACGTCTTAAATCTTAATAGAGTTTAAGCATAAGAAATAATGTTTATATATTTGTAATGATTTGAAACAAAATATTTAATTCTTTAAGGCCAATTACTTACCAATTGTAGAGAAGAATGATTTATCACCCCATTCAGCAACAAACACTAAAAGAAAAGTGCTAATGATTGTGCTAGCTGCAGCCAGAATCCCAGCACCATTTCCAAAAACTTCAGATACAGCTATCTCAGCCTGTAATAATAATGTTAATACCTTTATACTTTTTTTCTTTTTTTAAAATATTAAGTCTTTTATTCATGAAGTGAGTAAAAATTTACCTCCTTCTGTTCTTCTTCAGCTTTAAGTCCATCACCAGAAGAAGCATCAACCAATGTTGAAACACCAAAATAAACCTATATAATCCATTATAATTAATCTCATGAACATATACTTATATATTTTTTTTTTATTTCACATATATTACCAGAAGCAATGCTGCAGCAATATCATCAAGAGGAAGGTCCATGTCACCGAATCTGGAATTCATGATAATATATATGATTAGGATGAAAGAATAAAATGGATTTAATTAGCATCAATCAATTAAAGAGGAAAGAAACCTGAAGGGAAGGATTTCATCTACATAGTGAAAAGTTCGCCCAAGAACAACGGATATAATAGTCATTATCCTAATAATAATTCATAATGAACAAAATACATATTATATATATTATATTGTCACGTGAATAATTTGAAATACAGCTTAATATATATGTGTATCACTTACCCAAGTGCACCAAATGTCCCTAAGAAGACAACTGCAGCAGAATTCCGAGCTGCTAAAAGTGCCTAAAAGGGTAATGTGGGGAAATTTGCAATTAAAGTTTTTTTTTTTTTTTTGATAATATAATGTGAGAAAAATTAGTAAGATTTTGTTTACAGCAATGAAGAAGGTTTTGTCCCCCAACTCAGAGAAAAATATTAGCAAGAATGCCTGGAAAAAGGAATTATGTCAAGAATTGTTTGTAAACAGGATTGAAATAAATAAAGGAGGCACCAAATTAAAGGTAAAAAAAAAAACAGAAATAGGGAGATTGATTATACTAACTGAAGCAAAACCTGTGCTTAAATCACTGAGGTCTCCAAAAAACGAGTTAGACTGCATTAGATTAGCAACATCTGAACCTACAGCAAATGCGTTTTGAGAATCTTGAAGAGTTAAAATCCCGAATAACAGCATGAACTTTAGGCAGCTGTTCCATGATGTATTATCAATAGATAAATCCTTGAAAGGAAGTGGTATTTTTGGTGTTAACTTATGTCTTGAATATGATTTGTTTGAAGTACTGCATTCCCAATACTCTAAATTGTGGGTTAGTTTTGTTGCATCTTCATCATCAGAATGAAGTACCTTAAATTCCCAAAAATTACATGTCAGCATGTTAGTGAACACAAATAAGAGAATACACGTTTGAGGGAAATTTAGAATACAAACACATGCTTAAGAAGTTACTAACATTCATTTGAGATCTTGAGTGCTGACATTGCCTCAATCGCCTGTCATGTAGTTTGATGCAATGTTGCCTGCAAGAAATGAGATTCTTCTGAGCTCTACGTTACCCAATCATTAAAATTGTAAGGAGTTTAATTTTCAAATCCATGAAAACAGCAATTGGTTACTCATTTTGCAAAAATTCAAGCTAACCTTACAGATATTGGTAGCTAGATATTGTCACTCTTGCATAAGATTAGTCTATTTTGCAGCCACACGTTTGATTCAGCAAAAAATTATATCAATATTCAACGTTTCCTCTGAGAATTGAGAGGAACGAACTACAATTCTAAATTTGGACCAAAACTGATGAAATTCCCAATTCACCTATTGCCTAATTTGTTGGACAGCATTAACTTCGATTTTTTGTGAAACACACCCGCAAGGATGAAATGCGGGATTCAAACACCAACCAGAAATTGAATTATGCATTGCGTTACCTCGATTATCAATTTAAAATTTATGAAAAAAAAACATCACATGCAGGTTCATGAACTTAGATAAAAGAAATTCATATCGAAAACATTTGAAAACCATCAACATACCTGGAGGAGAAAAGGCGAAGTTGAGAAGTGTGAAGAGACGAAACATTAGAATCGAGAAAACATCGAAAGAATTCCAAAGGTTTAGCAGAAGTTGATTGAGTCGAAAAGGACGCAATCCTCCTCATCATCAACACGCTCTCTGATGAACAGAGAGTCGTCATGCTTCGCATTCTCACACAGTTCCACCTCGACGGTGTGTGTGGATCACCTTCCTTCCAATTGGTTTCAGTTTATTATGGATAAGCAAAGCGCCACTGGACCGTTACTTTCCCACCTCCAACTTTATTTATTTATTTATTTATTTTAGGTCGCTAATCACGAATGGTAAAATGAGAACAAAATGAGATGAGGTTTTCGTTTTTAGTTATAAGTAGAATATTTAGAAAATGTGTTTGATTAATAATGATCGAGTTTTTATTTTACATTTTAGAAAAGTAAAAAATGTGTTTTGAATCAAGTTGTCAACATTATAATCTTATTTAAAATAATTTGTGTTTTATAATATCGTGATTCTAAGATCGAATTAATAAAATCAGAACATTGTACTAAAATGAACTTTTATTCTTGTTGTACAATTTACATAGGGTGAGATCAATATAAAACCAAAATTATCTATAAGACCATCTTAATCACCATTAGATCAAATTATAGACATAAATTGTTTGATGGTAAATTGTAAAATATTATTTAACTAAAAAAATAATAAAATCTATTAAATCCCATAAAATCGTGATTCAATAAATCTAATCAATTACTATCCAAAATAGTAGGAAATCCTTATTTTATATATATATATATATATATATATATATATATATATATATATATATATATATATATATATATATATATATATTCATCCATGGGCCTGGGGAGATCCCCAATTTACATTTTTTTATATTGGTTATATGGTATTAGCCCATTATTTTTACGCCTATTAGATTAGTCTTTTCAAAGCCTAATACTCTAATTTGTGAAGTTCAATTGATCTTCAACAATTAATCGATTTCTTTGGAAAATCTAAACGACTCTTCTTCATATTCCACAAAACAACAGTTAGTGAATCAATTTCTTCTCTAATTTTCTTTTTCTTGTTGAAGATTTCAAGTGAACAATTTCTTTACCTATTCTCCAATCTCCATCTTTTCCGATTTTCTAAGTTTCCGAGTTTGTCCACAACAACCACGTTGTGAGGCACCATACTAGAATTGAGAATCAGAGCATCCATAGTCTAATTGCTTTTCCATCTTTTCATGATTCTAGAAAACCAAAATCGATTATTGCCCTTCTTATTTTCAATTTCTAGTTTTCTTTGTCTGAAATATTATCGGTGACTGAGAGACTGGAATCGAGAGTAACCCAGTGTCAAAATCTTCCGCAAATTGAGATAAAATCGTGAATATTTGAAATTGAGACGAACTGATTATAAATCTATGTCAGTTCTACTTTATAGCCTTCTTAAAATTTCTTATTCTTGTTTGAATTTCAATTTCTTTACGAATCTTTTTTTCAACTTCAGAATTTTGTGTTGTGAAGAATCCTAGGAGTATCCGACATTCTGATTGTGAATGATCTTCATATCATATTGTAATTTTGGCTGAATTTAGGTGCAAGCCTAGACCAAGAACATGATTCATTTTCATTTTAAGTATTTTTAATTATGATTATAGGTATGCATGTTAGTGAATTGAGGTAAGTTTTATGTCTTCATATCATATTGCACTTTTAGCCCTGTTAAAGAAATGTAAGTGAAAAACGAAAAATATGATACAAGTGAATCGTTAGTATCGGGGGGGGGGGGGGGGGGGGGGGGGGGATTTATGCAATGTGCAATGATCTACTACATTCTTAATAACGCTGTCTTCTGGAAAAATCGATCATTTTAATTTTAATTTCTTTATTTTTTTTATAAAAACTTAATTTTAGAAGTACAGTTTAGTTTAGTAATGAACCTTAAGTTGAGGGGAAAGTTTTTCCAATGGTGATGTATATCTTTGTGATAAGAGTGGGTGGGATGAAATAATAAACAAATATAGAAACATTTTTTTTGTTACTATCGAATACAAATATGCAAAAATCTTTTTATATATTGTTTGTTTTTGAGTTTTTTCTGATTGTTTGTTTGGAGTTATTAAAGATCTCTCTCTCTCTCTCTCTCTCTATATATATATATATATATATATATATATATATATATATATATATATATATATATATATATATATATATATATATATATATATAGTAAAGGGCCTCGTTTTTTTGTGTCTCGGGTCTAAAATTGTCTTGTACCGGTCTTGCATATTTGCATTTAGGAATATATATATATATATTCATGAACATACGTATGTGTGCATGTCTTTTTGCCAGATTAATGTTCACAACTAAGCATTTAAACAAAAACCCCAAAATTAGTCATAGTCATACATGTTCAATTATATATGAAGTTAGTATTGTAAATGATTATTAAATGGATACATCTTCACATTTTCACTTATGTTCAGTTATAAACATACACATTTTTTGAAGTTATATATATATATATATATATATATATATATATATATATATATATATATATATATATATATATATATATATATATATATATATGTTATAGATGAAGTTCTCTACATGTTCATAGATGAAGTTATCTAGATGTTCATAACTGATATATATGAAGTTTTTTATATGTTCATAGACATACATTGTTACAAAAACCCAAAAATTGATCATTTTCCATATTGAACATACATATGTTCAACTATAAACATACACATTTTTAAATACATTTCCTAAATATATATGCAAAACTATGTAACTTTTAATGCATTCTTAGTGATGTACATCCTTATCTTCTAACAAAATATGGTAAAGACTTGTTATCCATTACCTGCCTATTTCAAATGTAGTTTGTGTTACAATGATTACACAAAACTATTTGAGTTCTCTTGAAGATTTTCACACAGAAGCTTTTAAATATTATCTTTGAGTAACATCCCAAAAATAATGATAAAAATTTTCATTTTACAAATCATTAATACCATACATCAGATGTCTTAAAATTAACCACGACACAATATATCAAAAATCATCAGAGTAAAAATAGTTATAAATACGGAATCACGAGGGCATGTCGTGCGATCACGTCCGACCCTTCCCTTTCGTACCTGAAGTACCTGAAACCATAAACATAAAACTATAAACATAAAGTTTAGTGAGTTTCCCAAAGTACCACACACCATACATATCCTTCGGCTCAACCCTGGGGTATATTCCAACCCAACATATAGTCATGGTTCCAACCTTGGGGTATCTTTCAACCCGAACATGCAATAATGGGCCCAACCCTGGGGTTTCTTTCAACCCAAGAACATGATTATGGGACCAAACCATGGGGTTTATTTCAACCCACACAAACTATTATGGGCCCATCCCTGGGGTTATTTCAACCCAAACATAAAAGCACGTAAGAGTCACAAAGATAGCTAGCATCCTACATAACACAATCGAGTGGGCCAACATTAGTACCTTTGACCCACAAGCATAATGAAAAGACTTACCTATCAATCGATACTCAACTGCTACTGCTCTCACTGCTATAAATACCGATGCTACGCACCACCTATACAGTTATACGAAATAAGCCATAAGCTATTCTTCCAAAACTAGGAGTTTGACCAAAAGACAACTCAAGTGTAACACCCATAAAATTCATGAAAAATTTAAGCTTTTAAAAATATTCAAAATCATCATTGTTTACAAACTGTTTCCAAAATAAAATTTATATCAGAGAAATCCCAAAATCATGAAATAAAAAACATAAGGAGGTGCAAGATTATGCCTTCGTCTTACCAGGATCCTCAAAAGTACCTAAAACATAATCCAACCACTGTAAGCCCAAAGTTTAGTGAGTTTCCCCCAAAATACCAATACATTACAAATAACACAATATAATAACAGCATGCAATGGGTCCATAACTTTACAGACTGGTTTACTCCTGAGCCTACAATATAAGTCTAGCTTGCCTCACATGCCCACAACTTATGTCTAGCTTGCTCCCCGAACTAGTCAATCAACATATTAAATACCGCTAAGCCCTCAGTACAATTCCGACATGCCTGACCCGACCCTCAGCTCGTATCTGGAATGCTCGTGAGTCCTTAGTATGAATCCGACATTCCCATTCTGGCCCTCAGCTCATATCTGGCATACTCCAGGGTTTGTTGGCTACAACCCAACCCACACAATATGTTGACATATAACAAATAATATCATAAGCAGATAAACAGGCAATTCACTGGTAGTCCTACAGAACTACCACACTAGCATAACAAGACTACCATGCATAACTATATCATACTCAACATATCAGTAATATCAGGTTATCAAACCAATGGGCTGGCCTTGGTGCCTTCGACCCAAAAATAGAGTGAGGAAAAATCACCTCACAAACAACTGAACTGATAAGATCTAACTCTGAATCTCAGCTCCCGACTCAAAGCCTACAACCATCATGACCAACCCATAAAAACCTCAAAATACCCAAAATGTCCTCAAAAGTCAAACTTGGTCAACCATGGTCAAATTCAAAGTTAACAGTGAAGGTCAACATTCCATGTTGACCCAAATCGTCGAGTGCACCTACCAACTTGTCGAGTTCCTTCAGTAATTCAAGAATCGGGAAAACCCAGCCAACTCATCAAGTTGACTAGACAAATCGTCAAGTTTCCATCTTAACATATTCAATCCTTTTTCATTAAGTCTAATGCTTTAGAATGTAGATCTGGAACCCGAGGGCTGAAAAACCATGTAAAGTTGCTAACTGTACGTCCATGCATAACACAAAGAGGCTAAAACACCCAAAGAAGTCTTATTAAGGGACTTAGAACATGAAGGAAGCCTAGATCTAGATAAAGCTTGAAACTTTAAGCCCAAGGAGGCCACAAAACGTCCAAATCCGAAGTTATAAATTCAGGACATGCTTAATCCAAGAAGAAACCCAAAAATGAGCCAAAAATGACAATAAACTTTCAATGAATGAGATCTAAGCTATAGATAAGCAAAGTGTCGATTTTATACCTCTAAATGACTGCAACAAGAGAGAAGATTCTTGAGCTATAGCCTCTTTTCCACGCACGCCACTTCAACCTTCAAGCTTCTTCAAACGAACACCAAGAAAACACTCTTTAAGCTCTCTCTTACACACACACAAATATGGAAGAGAAAGCACGAGACTAAGGTTTCTAGACAGGAGATATGGGTAAGGAGGCCACCCAAAGGGTATAAGGCCTTTAAATATGATGCAATACCTTAGAAATTAGGTTTTCTTACTCAACCACCAACTCGTCGAGTTTTCCTCTCCAACTCGTTGAGTTGGTCCAAAAAAATCCGCGGCCTAAAGACTTTCAGTACGTCGAGTTGAGGCCATCAAGTCGACGAGTTCCAAGGAAAAAATTGCCTTTTTAATAAAATTCTCATACCTGGGAATTAGGATGTCACAAATCTCCCCTACTTGAACTAGGCTTCGTCCTCAAAGCTTTTTGTGGTGAATAACTCCAGATAATGCTCCTGCATCTCAGCCTCTGGCTCCCAGGTCCACTCGGATCCCCTCTGATGTTGCCATTGTACCTTTACTAAAGGTACCTCCTTGCTATGCAGAACCTTTACCTTCCTTAGAAATTAGGTTTTCTTACTCAACCACCAACTCGTCGGGTTTTCCTCTCCAACTCGTCAAGTTGGTCCAAAAAAATCCGCGGCCCAAAGACTTTTAGTACGTCGAGTTGAGGCCATCAAGTCGACGAGTTCCAAGGAAAAAAATTGCCTTTTTAATAAAATTCTCATACCTGGGAATTAGGATGTCACAGATCTCCCCTACTTGAACTAGGCTTCTTCCTCAAAGCTTGTTGTGGTCAACAAATCCAGATAATGCTCCCGCATCTCAGCCTCTGGCTCCCAGGTCCACTCGGATCCCCTCCGATGTTGCCACTGTACCTTTACTAAAGGTACTTCCTTGCTATGCAGAACCTTTACCTTCCTTTCCAGAACAACCACCGGCCTCTCAACATGGTTTAGGCACTCATCAACCTGAATGTCATCCAATGATACCACTGCATCTTCGTCCAGTACGCACTTTCGTAACTGCGAAACGTGGAAAGTGCTATGAATATGACTGAGCTCTTCCGGAAGATCCAATCTATACGCAACCTTTCCAACCTTGGAAATAATCCGGAATGGTCCGATATATCCAGGGCCCAACTTCCCACTCTTCTTGAAGCGAATCACACCCTTCCAGGGTGAGACCTTCAACAACACCATGTCACCGACTTGAAACTCCAACTCAGATCAGCATCGGTTGGCATAATTCTTTTGCCGACTCTGAGCAGTTTGGAATCGTTGCCTAATCTGCTGAATCATCTCTATAGTCTGCACAACTACCTTAGTCTGACCAATGAGCCTATGACCAACCTCGCCCCAGCAGATTGGGTACGCCACATCTACCCATACAACAGTTCAAAAGGCGGAGCACCAATACTGGAGTGTAAACTGTTGTTGTAGGAGAACTATACAAGAGGTAGGTAGGAGTCCCAGCTCCCACCAAAATCAATGACGCATGATGACAACATATTCTTGAGAGTCTGAATGGTCCGCTCGCTCTGGCCGTCGGTCTACGGATGATAAGTTGTGCTAAAATGCAACCCCGTGCCCAGTTCCTCATGGAACTTCTGCCAGAAATGGAAAGTGAACTGAACATCAAGGTCTGAAACAATAGAGACCGGAACCCCATGGTGAGCAACGATCTCACGAATATACACATCGGCCAACTTCTCAGCTGACGAGCTCTCCCGAATTGCTAGAAAATGGGCACTCTTGGGCAATCGATCCACGATGACCCAAATAGCATCAAAACCCTTTACTGTCTTCGGAAACTTGATAAAATCCATTGAAATCTGCTCCCATTTCCACATGGGAACCTCTAGAGGCTACAGCTTGCCATGTGGCCTCTGATGCTCGGCCTTGACCATCCTGCATGTCAAACACCTCTCAACATACCAAGCGATCTCTTTCTTCATGCACGACTACCAATAACTTAATATCAGATCCCAATACATCTTGGTGGCACTCGGATGGATAGAAAAGTGAGACTTATGAGCCTCCTCCAACATAATCTGTCTAACCCTACCAGACACAGGAACCCACACCCGACCGCAACAGGTAAACAAAACACGACTGTTCAGAACAAATCTAGTGATCTCACCCCTGATCCTCACAAACTTACAATTCTCCTCTGGAACACCCTCAACCTGAGCCTCTATAATCAAACCCACCAATGGAGAATCCGCGGATATCCTCATAAATGCCACTTCATAAGAAGGTCCAGCCGACTTACAGCTCAGGGCATCCGCCATCATGTTCGCTGGTGGTTGTCGAGGCCAACACAAATAATAACCATAAATATTACACACTAAAATAGTGTATAGCGGTAAAGGGATCGAATCCACGGAGATTGGTTAAATTTATAACTCTATGAAAAATCTCTTTGTAAAGATACTTGTAAAATAACAATAAAAATAAAATGGGGGAATTTGGTGTATTGAAATACCTGAAACAAACTAGAATTAACTATGAATTAAATAGACAATTTCAACAAAAATAAGGATTTGATGTAAAATCAATAAGGGAGAGATGGTTGACTTAAAGTTTCCTCACTTTGACTTTTGATGAACATATCATTAGAATCCAGTGGTGCAATACTTTGATTTAAATCCTCAATTTAGCTATAATAATCCAAGAAGCTTGAGATTACCTAGACTTTTCTTAGTTGTTAAAATGGTTAGAAAAGCTCTTAACAATTTCCTTAGTCAAAGTCACAATTTCCATTAAGCATGTAATTAGTGAAAGTCAACTTGCATTAAGAACCAAAATGTCACCAAATCCAAGAGGGGTCAAATGCTTTCACCACCATGTTGGAGGAGATGTTTTTAAGATTGTGTGAAGCAAAAACAACACAAAAATCATTTGTTGCTTGCTAATTTGAGGATCCTTTACTTAATTAAGAAATTAGCCAACTAATCACCACAAACACATTTAAACTCATGAATAAAAACATACTAGTAGTGATAATATGATAAAACACAAAACATTTCCATAATGATTTAAGAACAAGTTCATGGATTCTTCAACATTCAACAAAAGTTCAAAGGATTCAACAAGAAATCAACAAAGATTTGTTTAGTCAAACATGACTAAACTCAAAGGAGAAAAGTTAGATGAGATTGTACCAAACATTTTACAATAATCAAGAGGTGAAATCAAGATGTTCTTGAGGTGTTCTTGGCCTTCAAAAGCACTCCAAACTCCAGAGAGAATCAGCCAAACTCGGACCTTCAAGATGAGGTTAAAGAGGCACACCAACCTTCCCAATATAGAGCTCTTAGCAAAATCCCGAAATTGCCCTTGTCAGGAATCCACGCGGGCTGCGGGGAATCTTACGCGGGCCGTGGGTACTGACGGGAATTTTGGGCTTCTTCAAGTCTTGGGCTCCCACAGCTACTCCATTGGCCCAGTTCGAATCCAATCAGCTTCTAGCCCATTTTTCTTCAATATTTCTTCAATTTGAGCCCAATTTATCTTTCCACATCACTCAAAACTTCCGCAAACTCCTAAACATCGATGTTGCACACTCAAGAATTTTCCCGTGCCTTTCAAATTTAAAGTTCAACACTTTCAAGCCTTCAAGCAATTGACAAGGCCACTCCATGAATCACCTCCATAGCCATCAAGCATGAAATCCCCATTTCCTTTCAAGCCCAATCGCCTCCCAAGAATCCCGCTCAGCTAGTCTCCAAGAAAATCTGCAATAATGCTCAAGAAACTAGAAAGTACCCGAAATGTTCATAAAATTAACAAAAAGGAAAATATGCATGGAAATTAACTAAAATGTGAATGAAATGAGCTAAAAAAAACTATAAAAAGAAGTAAATAAAATGAAGCTATCATTCGCTTTACCTGGATGGTAAAGGATCTCGCTGTCATAATCCTTGACTACGTCCGTCCACCTGCGCTATCTCATGTTTAGTTTTGGCTGATCCATAATATGCCTTAAACTCTTGTGATTCGTGTAGATAGTACAACGGACCCCATAAATGTAATGTCTCCTGATCTTGAGGGCGAAAACCACCGCCCCTAACTGAAGGTCATGTGTGGGATATCTTGTCTCATGCTGCTTCAACTGCCGCAAAGCATAAGCTATCACCCGTCCTCTCTGGATGAGGATTGATACTAAGCCAGTGATGGATGCATCACAAAAAACTACAAGATCCCTAACTCTCGGCGGGAGGGTCAAAATTAGGGCCTCGCAAAGTCGCTGCCAAAGGGTCTCAAATGTGGACTACTGCTTAGGGCTCCACCGGAAATCCACCCACTTCTTCGTCAGATGAGTGAGGGTACTGCAATCTTGGAGAAATTCTGAATAAATCTCTGGTAGTACCCTGCCAAACCCAGGAAACTCCCGATATCCAAGGGAGATTTCGGAACCTCCCACTGTATCACTGCCTTGATTTTGGCCAGATTGACCCAAATCCCATATTGGTTAGCGAGGTGTCCAAGGAACTGAACCTCTTGCAACCAGAACTCGTATTTCGAGAACTTAGCAGAAAGCCGTTTTTGCCTCAAAACCCATATAAGCTCGTGAAGATGCTCCTTATGCTGCTATCTAGTCTTAGAATACAACAAGATATCATCAATAAACGCAATAACCGAGCGATCGAGCATCAAATTGCATACCTGATTCATTAAATCCATAAATACTTTCGGTGCATTGGTGAGCCCAAATGACATCACCAAGAACTCATAATACCTAAAACGAGTCCGAAACGTGGTCTTGTCCATGTCCTCCTCCCTCACCCTGACCTGACAGTTCCCATATATTAGATCTATCTTTGAGAACCAAGATGCTCCCTGCAACTGATCAAAGAGATTATCAATCCACGATAGGGGATACCAATTCTTCACCGTCGACTTGTTCAACTCCCTATAATCGATGCACATCCGGTGCGAACCATCCTTCTTTTTGACGAAAAGACTCCATGTGTAACACCCATAAAATTTAAGCAAATTTTAGACTATTCCAGAACACTTTAATACCATTCAATCATTACATAGTTTGTTATCAAAATAATAATTATCAGAGTATCCCAGTGTCAATTCATAAAAATCATAACAACAAAAGGAGCGATACGATCAGGCCTTTGCGTTCCCTCGATCACCAGAAGTACCTGAAACAACAAACGGAAACTGTAAGCCCGAAATCTTAGTGAGCTACCCCAAAATACCAACGCCATACAAATATAATCATAACATATAAACAATACAGAACAACATGCATAATGAGCCTTCAGCATGACTGGACCGCCTCGCAGGGCCTACAGTCTATCTGGACCGCTCTCGAGCCTTCGGCATGACTGGATCGCCTCGCAGGGCCTACACCCTATCCGGACTGCTCGCCAGGTATGTTGGCCTACAACACAAAGCAGGATTGCCTCAACCCAACCTCCAACCAAACAACATATGCACATAAATATCATACGCTAGCTCATATCATATAACAGTCAAACCGATCTAATAGATCACTAATCATAGCAACATCCCAATAACATGGATACAAACCTAACCGATCACTAACATAACATCATTCAATAACCAGGAAACCGACCTAACCAGGTCACTAAGCATAAGCATATCACCCTCTAACTACTGGGATGTAATCAATAAACATATCATACCATAATCCAGATATAAACACATAAAAGGGTCAGCCTTGGTGCCTTAGGCCCCATTGATATAGTGAGGATAACTCACCTCGTAAGTAGATCGGAAGGTACTGTCAAACTCCTCCAATTGTAGCTCCAACTCCAACACCTATATTCACCAATAACCTTTGCTATAATTATCCACTTTATCAAGACACCCTTAGAAGTTAACTGGTCAACCCATGGTCAAAGCCAAAATCAACTGTCAAGGTCAACAGTCCATGTTGACCTCAACTCGTCGAGTGCCCTCAGCTACTCGCCGAGTTCCTTGTATAAGTCATCCGCTTGCCGAGTCACCAGAGTGACTTGTCGAGTTCCTAAGGCTCATGGTCGAATCTCCTTCGCCACTCTTCGAGTTGTCCCCCTTTGCAACTCGAAAAATTCATCCGCATCCAATTGTTGGAAAAACCCTAACCGACTCGCCGAGTCACTCTACTGACTCATCGAGTCTACGATAATCTTTATCGGACTCACCGAGTTGTTCATCCAACTCGTCGAGTTCAGGACCACCTTCATATAACTCGCCAAGTCGACCATGCGACTCGCCGAGTCCCTTCAGTCCTTCATCCATACATATGCTTTTTAAGCCATGCAAACGTTCCATACTGCATATCTAAGCTCTTAGGGCATGCTTGTCATGTAAAGATGCAAACTTTACGTGCATGCAAGATGATAATAGCCCAAAACCAGCTAAAGGAGTGGCTTAAGGTAAGGGAAAGGTTATAGCTTGACAAAGGCTGAAACTTTATGACAAAGAGGAGCTAAAGGAATCCATATCTGAGGTTGCAACCTCAGATCTTGACCCAAATCAGAGATTCATCACACAAAACCCTAAAAGAAAAGTCACAAACCCATGAATGAAGAGATCTAACTAAAAGAGAGCCAAGGTAACAACTTTTTACCTTTGAAATGATGCCAAGACAGGGAATAATCCGGATTTACAGCAGCCCCTTGCTCCAAACTGCTTGAACTCCAAGCTCTTTACTCCACAAATCCTTCTTCCAAGCTAAGAAGCACACAATTATAGGAGGCAAACACGAATTAGGGTTTCTGAACTCAAGGGAGGTAGTAAGTGAGGCTAAAGGGGGATAAGGGTCCTTAAATAGCGTGAAAACCCCATAAATTAGGGTTTCATCCTCCAACTCCTACTCGTCAAGTCCCTTCTTGGACTCGGCTAGTAGGTCACTTAAACACGCGGACCAACCCGCTACTACTTGACGAGTCAGGGTAACCAACTCGTCGAATAGGCCTTGAAATCAAGAGGGAATTCTTATATGATTAATACCCGTGAATTGGGGTGTTACAGTTCTCCCCCACCTTAACTATACTTTGCCTTTGAAGTCTTCTGAGGTGAACAGTGCTGGGTAGTGCTCTCGCATTTCAGCCTCTGGCTCCCACATCCACTCAGACCCCTTCCGATGCTCCCACTGTACCTTCACCAAAGGTATTTCCTTGTTTTGCAAAATTTTCTTCTTCCTCTCCAGTATGGCCATAGGCATGTCCACATAATTCAGGCGCTCATCGACCTGAATATCATCCAACTGTACCACTACGTCCTGATCCATAATGCACTTTTGCAACTATAAAATGTGAAAAGTGCTGTGAACTTGACTACTCCTCTGGTAGCTCTAGACTGTAAGCCACCTTGACAACCTTAGCAATGATCCTGAACAACCCAATGAAACGAGGGCCCAATTTCCCCTCTTCCTGAAACTGATCACACCCTTCCAGGATGAGACCTTCAGGAGTACCATTTCACCCACCTGGAACTCTAACTCAGATCGATGTCTGTCAGCGTAACTCTTCTGCCGACTCTGAGCGATCTGCAATCACTGCCTAATCTACTGAATTATCTCGATAGTCTGCAGAGCTACCTGTGTCCATCCCACATCCCATCACCCTGTGTCCGACCTCACCCCAACAAACCGAGGTGTAACATTTCCGACCATACAACAGCTCGAAAGGCGAGGCGTCAATGTTGGAATGATAGTTGTTGTTGTAGGCAAACTCAGTAAGCGGTAGGTGGGAATCCCAGCTCCTACCGAAGTCAATGACACATGCCCTCAACATATCCTTGAGGTTCTGAATGGTCCGCTCAGTATGACCGTCAGTCTGCGGATGAAATGCGGTGCTAAAGTGCAAATGCGTGCTCAGTTCCTCGTGGAACTTTTTCCAGAAACGAGAAATAAATCTAACATCCCGGTCAGAAACGATGGAGACCGGAACCCCATGTCGAGCGATGATCTCGCAAACATACACGCCGGCCAACTTCTCGGCTGAGGAACTCTACCGTATAGCCAAGAAGTGGGCAGTTTTGGTCAAACGATCTACGATGACCCATATATCATCAAATCCTTTCCCCGTCCTCGACAGTTTGGTAATGAAATCCATCGTGATCTGCTCCCATTTCCACATGGGAATTTCCAAGGACTGCAACATACCATGCGGCCTCTAATGCTCGACCTTGACCATCCTACCGGTCAAGCACCTCTCGACATACCAAGCAATTTCTCGCTTCATACACGACCACCAGTAACTCAAACTCAGGTCTCTATACATCTTGGTGGCCCCCGTGTGGATAGAAAAATGAGACTTATGAGCCTCCTTCACAACTGTCTGTATGACCCCGCCAGACATCGGAACCCATACCCGACCGCATCGGGTTAATAATCCTCGACTATCCTGCAAAAACTGGGTGTTCTCACCCCTGATCCTTTCTAGCTTCCAGTTTTCAGGTCGCATGCCCTCAACCTAAGCATCTATGATCAAACTCACAAGTGAAGATTCCACCGCTATCCTCACACATGTCGCTGAGGTGGATGAACCAGCTGACTTGCGGCTCAAGGCGTCTGCCACTACATTCGCTTTACCAGGGTGATAAAGGATCTCACAATCGTAGTCCTTGACTACATCCAGCCACATGCGCTGCCTCATATGTAGGTTCGACTGATCCATGATGTGTCTTAAGCTCTTGTGATCCGTGTATATGGTACAACGGACCCCATAAAGATAATGTCTCCATATCTCGAGAGCGAACACCACCGCTCCCAACTCTAATGCGTAGGGTATCTCATCTCATGTGGCTTCAATTGCCACGATGCATAGGCGATCACCCATCCTCTATGCATGAGGACCACCCCAAGCCTGTGATGGAAGCGTCACAGAACACCACAAAATCCTCAACTACCTCCGAGAGAGTCGAAACTGGAGCCTTGCACAACCGCTGCCAGAGGGTCTCAAATGCCCTCTGCTGCTCAGGGCCCCACCAAAAATCCACCCCCTTCCTCGTCAGACGAGTGAGGGGTACTGCAATCTTGGAGAAGTCTCAAATAAATCTCCAGTAGTACCCTGCCAATCCCTGAAAAGTCTTGATATCCGAGGGAGACCTCGGCACCTCCCACTGCAGGACTGCCTCGATCTTGGTCGGGTCGACCAAAATTCCCTCCTGATTAACGAGATGTCCTAGGAACTGGACCTCTTGTAACCAAAACTCACACTTCGAGAACTTAGATACAACTGTTCTTGTCTCATAACTCCCAACAACTCCCTGAGGTGCTCCTCGTGCTGCTCTTGGGTCTTGGAATATACCTAGATATCATCAATAAACACTATGACCGAGCGATCAAGCATCGGTCTGCAGACCCGATTCATCAGGTCCATAAATACCACTGGCGCATTAGAGAGAACGAATGACATCACCACGAACTCGTAAGGACCATAACGAGTTCGGAACGCGGTCTTCTCTACGTCCTCCTCTCTGACCCGTACCTGATGATATCCCAACCTCAAGTCTATATTGGAAAACCAAGATGCACCCTGCAACTGATCAAAGAAGTCATCTATCCTTGAAAGTGGATAACGGTTCTTCACCGTTAACTTGTTCAACTCCCGGTAGTCGATTCACATCTGGTGGGAATCGTCCTTCTTTCTGACGAAGAAGATCGGTGCTCCCCATGGGGAATTACTAGGTCGAATGAACTGCTTGCCCAGTAGTTCCTGTAGCTGTGATGACAGCTCCTGCATCTCGGGTGGCGCCAACCGGTATGCCGCCTTGGTGATAGGGGCCGCACCAGGCACCAGGTCGATTTGAAACTCGACCTGCCTCTTCGGGGGTATCCCTGGAAACTTCTTCAGAAACACATCTACAAGCTCCTTGACTACTAGAACCTCTGAAATTGAAATATGATCCCTGGCGCGCGTATCCACCACATACGCCAGAAAACCACACACCCATGCTGAATATACTACCGAGCCTTGGCAACTGAACAGAACCTGGATCCCACTCTGGTGCCCTCGCCATATACAATCAGTTCTCCCCTACTTGGGGTTCAAACTACCACTCGCTGGCCCTCGCAATCTATCATGGTACCAAATCGACTAAGCCAGTCCATACCCACAATCACGCATACTTCCCCCATGGGAATCAGGATCAAATCTATCGGGAAGGACACTCCGAAGATCTCCAACTCGCATCCTCCGTAGACCGAGGAAGCAGAAACTCCGTGTTCGTTGGCGATAGAGACTCGCAACGGACACTCTAGCTCGCCCACTGGCACACTAAACTCCCTACTAAAATTCTGATGTACGAAATACCGACTCGCCCCCTAGTCAAATAAAACCAATGCGGTAAATGAGTTCACTAAAAATATACCGGGTGATCTCCGTCACCGACTCCGATCTCTCTAAAAACATACCGGGTGATCACACCGCTGGGTAGAAACAAACTGCTGGATATCCATCTTAAGCATGATCACGTAACGGGTCATCGAAGCCTGATCCAAAGCAAACTCAGTCAAATACTTGACCCTCTCAGTAAACATCTGGGTGATGTCCGTCACCGACTCCGATCTCTGCCTCAAATCCAGAAAATCTTGAGCCAACCTCTCACGCTCAACCCGAGGTATGTAACGAGTACAAAACATCTCTCTGAAGTGATCCCATGACATCGCATCCCTCTACTCATTAGAGTATGGTCCCGTAACAAGTCTCCACTAATATTTTGCTCCGGACCTCAGAAGGTTCACAACGCACCTGACCTTCTGGTCAGTAGGACATGAGCTAGTGAAAAAGCATCCCTCAACATCAGATAGCCACCTCATGGCTGTAATCGGGTCCTAAACTCCCTTGAAGGTCAATTGATTTGTATTATCGAAGTCCCGATACTGAAAGATTCGGCCTGGTCCAACACCTGCAGCGACTACAACTGCGGAGGCTGCAGTAGCAGCCGTCTCAACAATGGCTGCATATCTCTCATCAAATCTCTCCATCATAGCGGTCTTAATAGACCCAAACAACTCCGGTATCTAATCCTAAACGATGGACACAACCTCCTCACGGAGGATCTCCCTGATCCTAGCATCCAACTCATTTGACCCAGTCTGACTGTCGGCTCTCGACCTTGATCCAGATCCGATCTCAAATTGCCTCGTAGTCACCATACTGAAAATACACCAGGAAGATATCAGATAATCCACATAAATAACGGGAACCAACTCCCAATGAAGCCCTAGGAGTTGTGACTTCCTTGCTACACATACGGGTCCTGTGCTTTTAGTAGCATGGGCCCATACTACCTTCCATACCTACCTATGTTTGTCTCAATGATCATCACAACACCCTAAAAATACTCATAAGCATAGACGAACACATAATCCTCACTCGTAAACATCTCACTACTGGCCGACTGAACCCTCACGACTCATCCATGAAACTTCCACCAACCATGCAACACTCGTGTATGCTATCCATACATAACACTGGACCCTATAGACTTTTGAATATCTGATCCTACCCTAAGCCCTTCATCAAACAAGAACAGGAAATAAGGCGAAATCAAACATTTTCAGGCTATAAGATCTTAATTATATTTAACTATGATGCATACACTAAGTAACTACACTAATGATGTCAATTCCATAAAAGAAAAGGATCATAGGCTATCAGGCAACATATAATCAGGCAATTCTATCATGTACTTCCTGAAGATCCCTAGCCTATCACTAGCATGTTGTTCTAACATATCACAATATCAAATAACAGTATGGTATTTTGGGGTCTACTTACTGGCTCTAGCTGATCGTACACATCGCATCCCCTTAATTTTTTTGAAACCATTTGAAAATCATTTAAAAATATTTTTCCTCAGTTTGAGACTGGATTCACATGAGTGTTCCTCTTATTCACTCAAACCAAGGCTCTGATACCAACTTGTAACACCCATAAAATTCATGAAAAAATTAAGCTTTTAAAAACATTCAAAATCATCATTGTTTATAAACCATTTCCATAATAAGATTCATATTTAAAAAAAATCCAAAAATCATAAAATAAAAAATGTGAGGAGGTGCACGATCATGCCTTCTCCTTCCTGGGATCCTCAAAAGTACCTGAAACATAATCCAACAACTGTAAGTCTAAAGCTTAGCGAGTTTCCCCTAAAATACCAATACATAACAAATAACACAATATAATAACAACATGTAATGGGTCCATAACTTTACAGACTGGATTACTCCTGAGCCCACAACATAAGTCTGGCTTGCCTCACATGCCCATAACTTATGTCTAGCTTGCTCCCCGACCTAGTAAGTCAACAAATTAAATACCGCTAAGCCCTCAGTACGATTCTGGCATGCCCGACCCTACCCTCCGCTCGTATCTGGAATGCTCATGAGTCCTTAGTATGAATCCGACATTCCCATTCTAGCCCTCAACTCATATCTGACATACTCCAGGGTTTGTTGGCTACAACCCATGTTTTGAAAACCGGACCGGACCGGCCGGTTTGACCGGTTCAATCGGGAACCGGTCCCGGATCCGGTTCATAAAGGTTAAAAAACCGGTATTTGTTTGAACCGGTGAAAACCGGTAAAAACCGGCTCGGTTGAACCGGTAAAACCGGTCAAAACCGGAAATTTTAAAAAATATTTATTTTTTTTCATTTTTTGTATTTTTTATATAATTAAATATAATTATGACATCATCCGTTTTTTTTCGGTTTTTGAGACCGGTCCGACCGGTTGGACCACTTGAACCATCGAACTAGTAAGACGACCGATTCGGTCTCCAGTCCGGTTTTCAAGACCCTGACTACAACACAAAGCATTACAACCTCAACCCAACCTACACAATATGTCGACATATAACAAATAATATCATAAGCAGATAAACAAGCAATTCACCGGTAGTCCACCAGACTAGCATAACAAGACTAACATGCATAACTATATCATACTCAACATATTAGTAATATCAGGTTATCAAACCAATGGGCTGGCCATGGTGCCTTCGACCCGAAAATATAGTGAGGAAGAATCACCTCACAAAAAACTGAACTGATAAGATCTAACTTCGAATCTCAGCTCCCGACTCAAAGCCTATAACCATCATGACCAACCCATCAAAACCTCAAAATACCCAAAATGTCATTAAAAGTCAAACTTGGTCAACCATGGTCAAAGTCAATGTTAATAGTGAAGGTCAACATTCCATGTTGACCTAACTCGTCGAGTGCACCTACCAACTCGTCGAGTTCCTTCAGTAATTCAAGAATCGGGAAAACCCAGCCAACTCATCGAGTTGACTAGACAAATCGTTAAGTTTCCATCTTAACATATTCAGTCCTTTTTCATTAAGTCCAACGCTTTAGAATGTAGATCTGGAACCCGAGAGTTGAAAACCACGTAAAGTTGCTAACTGTACGTGCATGCATAACACAAAGAGGCTAAAACACTCAAAGAAGGATTATTAAAGGACTTAGAACATGAAGGAAGCCTAGATCTAGATAGAGCTTGAAACTTTAAGCCCAAGGAGGCCACAAACGTCCAGATCTGAAGTTATAAATTCAGGACATGCTCGATCCAAGAAAAAACCCAAAAATGAGCCAAAAATGACAATAAACTTTCAAGGAATGAGATCTAAGCTAAGATAAGCAAGGTGTCGATTTCATACCTTTAAATGAATGCAACAAGAGAGAAGATTCTTGATCTATAGCCTCTTTTCCACACAAACCACTTCAACCTTCAAGCTTCTTCAAAAGAACACCAAGAAAACACTCTTTAAGCTATCTTTCACACACCCAAATATGGAAGAGAAAGCACGAGACTAGGGTTTCTAGACAGGAGAGACGGGTAAGGAGGCCACCCAAAGGGTATAAGGCCTTTAAATAGGGTGCAACACCATAAAAATTAGGGTTTCTTAATCAACCGCCAACTCGTCGATTTTTTCTGTCCAACTCATCAAGTTGTTCCAAAAAAATCCATGGCCCAAAGACTTTCAACACATTGTGTTGAGGCCATCAACTCGACGAGTTCCAAGGAAAAAAAATTATCTTTTTTAATAAAATTCTCATACCTGGGAATCGGGATGTTACATCAAATCAAAAGTTAATGGTCAAAGTCAACGGTCAATGTTGAATTTAGTCAACCGCCACGACATGACCCTCACAATTAGACAATAGGGGTTTTCCTAGTCGCCACGCTGTGTCGACCTAAGGCCATGTCGTGGGCGTTGGGTGTTCAAATGCTTAATGGATAAAGCTGTTTTCTTTGATTCCAAGTGCTTGAAAGTGTATATCTGGTCCGAAACATGTTCTAGAAGGATAAATTTTCCAACTTTATCCATTAAGAGAATCCAGAAAGTCAAAATCTCAAACCCTACGTTCCAAAAAGGCTAAACAAGCCATGTATTCATTAGTTACACATTTATTCCAAAAAGTCCTTAGCCAATTAACTCCAAAAGGATTTCAAACACCAAAACTAACATAAAAGTTGGTGCTTTATAGACATGCATGTTCAATCCATGTCTAAAATCCATAATGAGCCAAAATAAGGGTTTATGACATTTAGAGTTTTCATTCTTATCAATTATAGTTAAAAATTAACCCCATGACAAACCAAGTGATTAACCATTAATTAAACTCCTAATGACATTTAGAGTCTTCATTCTTATTTTATATACTAAATATGTTTCTTAAGTCATTAGAAAGGTAACAGAATTGCTCTGAGGTCAAAATGATCAATGAATTAAAATTTATGACATCTTTAATTTTTCACAAACAAATTACACGGGGCATGTAATTTTTTATTTGAATATTACATGACCATGTAATGCCCAACAAGGCTAAAATCACGAGTTTTGTCAATTGAAAGTATTGTACATTGATTCCATTGATCCTAAAAATGCCATAAACATTTCAAATGTATAGATGCAATAGGCTCTAGTAACATATTTTACTACTCAAATACATCTTAATTCATTAACAACCTAACTATTTAAAAGTATCAATGCTCAAAGAGTTTGGTTAAGCGCTCATGAAGATATAAAACTTCTAATCTAGGCCATAAGATACAAGGACCTCGTAGATTTCTAAGTTAATTTCAAATGTCTTAATGGACTCAATTGTCATTCTAAACATGTTTTTAACTATTTGTAAAAAAACAGAAGTATACAAACTTTATGATGCATATGTGATGATTTAATATCTTATAACTCCCATTGATGGTAAAAATAAAGGTTACTTTGAACTTCAAAGTGAGTTAAATATTCAAATCAAACCCACATCATCATCACATATAAACCAAGTAGATTTTAAGTTAGATTTATGACATTTTAAGAATATCTAAAAATTTAAATGTTATTTCCTGTCACCACATATCAACACCTAACAAAGATTGCACTAACACCATGTTCCCGAGTTCAACTTAATGAGGGAAAGTAAATGAAATGGGTGGAAGTGTGAAGAAAGTAAAAGAAATTGATGGTCCTAATTTTCTTTAAAGGAAGAAAGTGGAAGAAAATTGAATGATCATTTTTCCTTATAACTTTCCTTCCGATTTGGAAAGAAAGAACAAAATGTTTAATTTTCCTCATATTTCTCTCCAACTCGGGAACACAAAATAAAAATTCTTTTCTTTTCCTTTCTATTCTTTTCTCTCCGTACTTTATTTTCTTTGCTAAAAATTAGAAACTAAGTGTAAGGGTGGACATAATAGAGTGGGGTGACCTTCGGGTTGCCAGTGGACCAACCTCTCCACCGTCTCGACCCCTCTTTCTTCTCATACATTTTCCTTGCATTTTGAACTTGTATTTTATTCATCTTTATTAATACCAAAAAGAGAGGAACTAGAGAAATGGTCATTTCCTAGATTTTGGGTTAGGAAGGTTGCAAGTAACAAGAGAGAAAAAAGATGATGTAACTCCTATGTCACATCATGATTGGGTGATGTCTATTCCCACCATCCTAAAATTACATTTTAATCAAAATATTTTGATAGAATACAACTTATTATAATTATAATTATTTATCCACAACCTCTTCACATTCATCGACATTGATGAACATCACCGACAATTTTGTTATCTGGATTGACCAATAAGAAAAAAAATATACATTTTTACAACATTGTCTTCCGGTCAATCTTTTGGATTTAAAATAAGGTTATGGAGAGTGGTTTGACACCATCCATTGGCATGTCTGAGGTGGATTGTCGCACACCGCCCAACCACCTCGGTATGCCAAGCTCAGTAAACGGATTCGACAATTACATGAAGATGAGAGAGAAAGTCTCTCTCTCTCTCTCTCTCTCTCTCTCTCTCTCTCTCTCTCTCCACTTGGCATCCCACTCCCTTGCTTTAGTAAAAATGGTTTGACACCATCATTATCATCTTGAGTTGAAGCTCGGTAAAGGCGACACTAATCTTCCTATGATAAAAAAAATGAAAAACGAACTAAATAGATTGGTTACATAAATCTAATCTTTTATTTTCTTCTTTGTATTTATGATTGTTTATTTCTATGTTATTACTGATTGTTAATATAATTTTGTCCTAGAAATAATGCCGACAACTTTCATTGATATGTAGTAGGCTTGCACAAAAAAACCGGTTCAGCATCCGAACAGGTCACTGAACCTGTAAACCGGTCCACTATAAACTGAACCGCCGGTTTGCACCCGTTCGAGATTTTAGACATTGAAACCGGTTTAGAACATGTTTAATAACCGTGAACTGGTAGTCTAACTGATTTACATAGGTTCGAGTTTTTCTATGACCGAATCGATTTATGGTTAAACCGGTTTTACTATTCAAGAATCGGAATCGAATCGGTTCTATTAAAAAAAAAACCGGTTTGTTTACCACTAACATGTAGGACGGCTACACTCGCTACTATAAGCCCATAACATATTTCAATGGAGGGAAAATTAGATTTGGGGAAACGCAGGAAAGCCCATTCACCCATATCTTAAAGATCGTTACATGTAAGGTTTTTCAACTTTTGCATTTATAATTGACGTGCTGTCAATATGTCTTTAATTTAATACAATCTGTCTTAATTATAAATTAATAGAAAATAGAAAAAGAGAAATTAAATATCCTTGTATCTTTAATTCATATTTTTCTTCCTACATATTTAAAATGATGTCAAATGTATAAATTTAAAATTTCAATCAAATTTAAATTAAATTTAATAATACTTATCACCATCTAAAACCGATAGAGGATACTAGGAACAAAAAATAGAAGGCTATTTAAAATCTCAATAAAAAATATGTGAAAGTAAGTCAACATTGTAAAATAGGATATGTAGTTCACCAACACATACATTTGTGAGTGCATTTCAACGATACCAATAAAATTTTCTTAAATTTGGTAGAGTTGTCAACGGACAATTTATGAATCACATAGAAAAAGCTACGTCTTTAGTTATTCTACGTATTAAAAGTAAAATTCATATATATTATACATGTTAATTAAAAAATTTAATATAACGTGTAAACATTGAATATATTTTAAATAAAAATTTTGGAATAAATAAAAACAAAATGATCTATACTAATAAAAAAATATTGACATGTTTTAAATAATTCTATTGAATATCAAGGTGTTAAAATTAAATATTTTTTAAAGTAAACGTTCAAGATAAAAATAATAACATAATTTTTTTTTTTAAGTTAACAAACAAAAATTATGTATTACATGTGATCCGACTCATACGTAGAAAATGTATATATAAAATTAAGCATACAAACATTTAAAAAAAAACTATGTTAAAACGAAGACAACCACAAATTTAATACATTTTTTTATGTTAAGGATGAAAGTTATTTTATGTGACCCGACTCATACGTTATTAATGTATATAAAATTAAACACGAAAATTTAAATAAAAAAAGTACGCCGAAACATATACAAACTCAAATTTAAACCAACACATGCATAAGAAAAAACAAGTTTTAAAAAAAAAATTGAAGTATGAAAGTTCTAAATTCAAGTTGAAAACGTTAATCTCCTTGAATATATATATATATATATATATATATATATATATATATATATATATATATATATATATATATAAAGAGAGAGAGAGAGAAGCACATAATTTTTTTTTGTTAGTGAATGAAAGTTATTAAAGAAAGATAAAATTGCAAAAATAGTCCCTGTGGTATAAAAATGTTTGGGGTTTTAGTCAAAACCTCGAGTTTTTTGGATTCATGGTCATTTTGGAGTGGTTTGTATGTAGAATTGGTCTCCGGACTTAACTTCTGTTAAATTGTTGTTGTTAACCTCTTCATGTGCCTCCAACATGAGGGTATATTTGTCTTTTCACTTCTAAGGGACCATTTTTGCACTGAAAAAATATATCCCCATTAAAAAAATATCTATTTATTTATTTTAATAATTAAAAAAATAAAAGAGGTCTCTCTCTCTCTCTCTCTCTCTCTCTGTGTGTGTATGTGTGTGTGTGTGTGACCACCATTGAAGCTACTTGACAGCCCCAAACATCTCCAACCCTTACTCCTTCCTCCCCTCGTCTCTCATGTGTCGACCTCGCTGGAAGAAATAAATAGAAGTAGCGGGGAGTCGTCGGAGTGAGCACCACCGGCTGCCACTGTCGTTCTCAGCACACTCCGCCATCACCCTGTCGTGACCCACTGCTTCAACCGCCTTCCTTCTTTCCTTGATGATTGATGCCAGACAAACCCATCAGAAGAGGAGGAGGTGGCGCAGCCACCTGCTGCTATTACCCACTTGGATTCAAGGTGTTTGTTGTTGTAGAGAAAGGAGGGAGCGGAGATGGCTACCTCACTGTAGGAGTCGGAGGAGAAACATCAACAAGGTGACATCGGGTAGTAGCTGTGGGAGGCGATGACAGCTCCGACGGACTCCTACTGTTTTGTTTTGGGGTTCTGGTTGACGAAACTGTAAGTGGAGATGAAAGTTCGATTTGCTACATTTGATTTTCGATTTGTTGGGTTTTCACAAAATCATAACAGGTTCCAAAATTCATAATATGTTAAAAATCGAAATAGCCACCAACTTCATCTTCCATGGGTTAAAGTTGCTATTAATTAGCTGGGTTTTCTCATAGGCTTCATTTTTAGGTTTTCGATATGCTATGTTTGCCATTTGTCTTCTGGGTTTACAAAAATGAAGATGGGCCATGTTGCAGGTTTTATTTGAGAGAGAGAGAGAGAGAGACCTCTTTTATTTTTTTTAATTATTAAAATAAATAAATATATATATATATATATATATATATATATATATATATATATATATATATATATATATATTTTAAATGGGGATAAATTTTTTTCAGTGCAAAAATGGTCCCTTAGAAGTGAAAAGATAAATATACACTCATGTTGGAGGCACATGAGGGGGTTAACAGTAACAACTTAATGGAAGTTAAGTTCAGGGACCAGTTCCACATACAAACCACTCCAAAAGGACCATGAATCCAAAAAAACTCAACGTTTGGACTAATACCCCAAAAATTTGCATACCACAGGGACCATTTTTGCAATTTTATCTTAAAGAAAATCAAACTATATATATATATATATATATACACACACACACACACACACCACAGAAGATAAACACGAAAGTTTAGAAAATAGAGAGTGAGTAATATTTTACAAAGTTCAAAGTGAAAGTGCTCAAAGTGACATTTTAAAAAGTAAATGAGTGCAAACGCAGCAAACTGATAAACTTATTAACTCATAAAAATAAAATATAAACAAAATTGCATAAATGGTACATATGGTTACAAACTCAATCTATCCTACCTAAAAAGACCAAACATAATGGTGTGAGCAAAAAAGACCATTCACGTAAGTTTTGGAAACCACGAGGATAATGTTCGTAAAACAAATTAACAATGATTGAATTTGTGACATTTGGTAAACCACACTGACCATTTGTATAATTTTGTCTTAGTTAATCTATACTATGAATTTACAAATGGAAGGTTATCATCTACATTAATACACATTAATTAATATATTAATAGAAATAAGAATTCACCAATTGAATGTTACTATTTACATTAATACACATTAATTAATATATTAATAAAATTAATTTATATGAGGTGACATTTAATAGGTGAAATTTAAATAGAAAATGAAAAAAAGACATAAAAATGAAAAATAGAAAAAATAATTGTAAAATTCTAAGAAAATGACATGTGTCAAATTCAATGAAAAGTTGATAATTAGCAAAAATTGATTTTTATTTATTAGGATAGATATATAGAAGAATAACGTGAGAATATAACAATGGAAAGTGTGATTCTAACCCTACAAGCTTTTGTAGTTTGTTATAAAACGTGGTTAATGATTTTTTGTACCCTATGGGCTTAAAGTCCATTTTAACGTGTTAAAAACGCTATTTAAAAAGATGTAAATCGGTTACCCAATAAACTCACATCTAGTAAGTAGGTTTGACTCTAATTTCCAACAAGACGATAAGCTAAAGCTTATGTATCAACTTTCCCACCTCCACATATCTTAGTCAAATACTCATTTGGCAAAATATGTCCCAATATCACACAAGAATCGCAATAAACTTATATATGTTTCCTATGATAATTTTCTAAACCTCAATATAAATTATCTTCCAAACTTGACAACAAGTAGCTACTTTATATATACCACGCTTCTAGGGTTCTACCAGCATAGATCAAACTTATAACTAAGGAAGTTTGGATAACCACACCTGGTTTACCTAGTTTAATTAAGCAACATGAAGAATTTAGTATAATACTTTTTACATGTGAATTTGGAGTTCAATATTCGATTCCACTATAGAGAGTTAAGCAAGCACATGAATTGGTTTCTCGTAACAGCTAAATTTGAGTTTCCGTTGGAAACTAGTTCAAGTTTTGCAGAACAATTAAGGTGGATGGATAGTCTTATTAGTTTAATACATGAGTTTGTGTCGGTGACCTACGACAAGGTAGTTGAAGGTGTGGACATCATAGTCAACTTTCTCGATGATTAATGAGCATTCAAGTTGATGTTCTCTTTGTTGAAAGTCAAACTATAGAACCTTTAGTGCATCTGTTCCCCCGTGAAGAATAAATCAAACCCAGATTCCACGATGTTGTTTTGTCTTTGATCCATTTATAAGCCTCAATCTGTTTATGCCAAACAAATGTATTTTTTTATTTATTAAAGATACACTATGCAAATGATGCCAACAAATTGCCAATGAACTCTATGTACTTTGATAGAATCATTGTTACTCTAGCGAAGAAACTGTAGAGCAAAGCCATAGATCATTAGAGTAATGTAGATTAAGGTTAAGTATAAAATGAACATGATGATGATCCTTTCATCATGCTTTTCGTTCCTCGGAGAAAAGACCATGAGCTATCACCCGACATGATTTACAGCTTTGATCGCTTCCCTTTCATATAGAATTTATAGAGTATGAAAGCTTTTCAGCCTCTCAACTACTACAACTAAGTGAAGTAGACGAAAAGATTTTGAGAGAGTGTAAGGTTGGAGGAGATGAAACCGGTTATAATGGGTAAAGGGACCTTAGTAAAAGGTGAAAACAGATTTTAAGCCCCTATACTAATATATATATATATATATATATATATATATATATATATATATATATATATATATATATATATATTGTCACACCCTCGGAAGAGGCGGCAGAACATGCTGGGATGTGCAACTTAGTTCATGGATCATACACAATTAAATATATAGCACAAGTACAACAACAACAAAATAGTAGTCGTATTTCATACTGAAGTTTGAATACAAGGTTCTTCCAGATAATAATAATAATAAAGTACATGGATTGCCTTAAACAACTAGGCATATATAACAAAAACTAGAAAAACTAGGTAGCCCGAAATCCATGACTATTCCATCGTCTGAAATTCCTGTTTAGTGATGTCCAGAAAATACATGTAGTTTTGAGGGTCAACACAAGGTTGGTGAAAGTTAAGGTTTTCTATTGGAGAAGTAGTGATACTTTTAAAATGAACAAAAAGTATTTTCTTTTTAAGTAAAACCGTACTTAAAGTGTTTTGTAAAGAGAGAAACTGAATATGTGGGTTCTACAGAGAGAGAGAGAGAGAGAGAGAGAGAGAGATAGATAAAGAGAGAGAAATAGATAAAGAGAAAGAGAGAGGGAGAGAGGAAAGAGAGAGAGAGAGAGAGAGATACAATTAATGTTTATGGTGAGTCCTACGTAACACCCAGTTTCGAGTCGTTTCATAATTATGGGTCATGACCTGAAAGATCAAGCATCATAAGGCTTCAGGTTGTGGGAAAGAGAGGCTTAGAACCATTCGGATGTGGGTAATGTAGATTATGTGATCCAAGAGTTCCGTTTGTGCTTTAGAATCAATGGGTAAAATGGAAAAGTAGTGTTTCAGACTTCTTTTATGAATTATGGATTTTAGTTCAATGTATTTTAAGTCAAAGGTAATTAGATAGGGTTGTAGAGATCCTCAATACCTTTTCATGGATATAAATATCATCGAAATCGGAGTTGAAACGAAGAAGTTATTACCGTTTGAAGTTAGGATGGTTTTGGGTTAAGCTGCATACGATGGGCGCACGTGGAAGTACATTGGGCATACTAGGGCATCCCTGAGTCCGATGGGTGTACTAGAAGTACGCTAGGTGTACATGATCAGTGCCCAAACCCTATTTTTGTGGCTTTAGCCTTATTTAAGCTCCTTAACTTCCCTAAACCCATTCCATTCTCAGCCTCCACCTCTCCAACACCCTACCATGAAAACCCTAATCCTATTGTGAGCCTTTTAAGGAAAAGAAGGTGATCTTTAGTGCTTTGGAGTGTACTTAGTGCATCATGGAGAAGAATGAGCTCTTTGGAAAAGTGTTGGTTGAATTGAAGCTTGTAGATCCAGACTTTGTTCACCTTGATCTTTCTTCTGGAGGTATAAAGTTTGAATCTTGATGATACATTAGATAGATCCATCTAGTATTGGGTGTTATGAGCTTTTACTCAATTTAGTGCATAAAGTTTAGATCTTGAAAGTTTGTGACCCTATTATGGATAAAGTTGGAAACTTTGTCTATCTAAACATCATATTGATTCAGATCTAAATGTTGGAGACTTAGACTTAATGGATTCAGTTGAAAGAGATGCGCTTTTGGTCCCTTTGGGACTTTGAAACTAGATCTTGGTGGTTTGGACCATTCTAATGGATAAATTTGGAAACTTTATCCAATATGGAACTATTAGGATCCATAAAAATGTGATCTTGGTCCTTCTATTCCTTCCATGAAAGTGTCATGATGTCTTAATGAATTAATAAGTTAATTTTTTGGCTTTTGGACCTTTTCTAGACATGGAAAGTCATAAAGGTGGAAACTTTATGACATAGAACGATGTTTTGGGACTAGATGTCAGTGTTGGTTGAAAGGACTTAAAAGAATACACACTTAATGGAAAAGTGTCATCTGACCGAGTACACTAGGTATACCTTTGAGTACATTGCGCATACTCGTATGGGGTCTAAATTATGGATGTTGAGTATGCCATGCGTATGAGCTGAGTACACTGGGCGTACTTAGCCTGAAGTGTGATAACCCCAAATTCACGGTCAGAAAAGATCGATTTGTTTACGTATATTTAAAAATCAGAGTAATCTTTTTGAAGAATAGTATTGCTGAATTTGTTTCCAGAAAACATGATAAAGATGTTATCAAAGCATTTCCAAAGAAATGTATTTTATTTATATTAAATCATTGGGATTTCATCTTCAATACAGGAGCATAAGCATAATGAAATATTACAAGCCTTACCGTAATTAAACTAGTGGCTTAATACACCTTGAATCTCTCAGCAGGATGTATCTTTTGTATAGCTACCCGTGATACAATAAACTAAGTGGGTCAGGTTGGGAAACCTGGTAAGCACATAGGGTTTTCAACTCACAATAATATAATTATTATATTTAATCATCATATAATTAACCCAATTTCCCATCCTCATTATCTTCTTTATCCTTAAGGATCTACCCTAAGAATCATCTATTCTTCATTTTTTATTCTTAAGGATTATCCTAATGAATAGGCACGAAGTCCATCGTTGTCGTGGTTTATTTAATAGGAACTAAGTCCATAGCTGTCAATGTTAGCTATTAGGCATTAAGTCCATAGCTTCCAATGTTCATCTATAGGGCACTAAATCCATAACTGCCAGCGTTTATTTATAAAGCAGTAAGTCCATAACTGTCAGGGTTTATAGAGTACATCCGGTTAACACGTAGTTCAAAGGTTATCTATTAGGCACAACTGCCAATAATATCCATTAGGCGCAGCTTCCAGGATTTTTAGAGTACATCTGGCGAACATGTAGTTCAAAAAGTTATCTATTAGCCATAGTTATTGATATCATCCATTAGATGCGGATGCCAGAGTTTTGAGAGTACATCTGGTGAACACATAGTTCAAAGGTTATCTATTAGGCATAGCTGCTGATATTATCCATTAGGTGCAGTTGCCAGGATTTTTAGAGTACATCTAGTGAATACGTAGTTCAAAAAGTTATATATTAGCTATAACTACCAATATTATCCATTAGGCGTGGTTGCCAGGATTTTTAGAGTACATTTGGTGAACATGTAGTTCAAAAAGTTATCTATTAGGCACAACTTCCAATATCATCCATTAGGCGCAGCTGCCAGGATTTTTAGAATACATCTGGTGAACACGTAGTTCAAAAAGTTATCTATTAGCCATAGCTATCAATATTATCCATTAGGCGTGGCTGCCAAGATTTTTAGAGTACATATGGTGAACACGTACTCTAAAAACACCTACATGTTGCAAGCCTGCTAGTGTTCCAGTGGACCGTCTAGAATAGTCCGTGGTTATCATCTATACTCTGCTAGATGACCGAATCAACGCTAAAGTCATGGCTTCTCATCATCTTTTACCTCTCAATTTCTATATCATATTTCATCTCTTATCATCTATATCATCTTTCCCCTATCCATCTTTACCCAATATATTTATAGGTATAAAAATACATATACAGTTTAATCAAGTAACACATGTATAAAACATTCATCTAGCATAGTTATGAAGAACATAGATAATAAGCACTTATAGCATGTATTAACATTAAATACTTCATATTTATGTGTAAGATGAAAGTAACTATGCATTCACTTGTTAAAGTGATGATTCGAAATTTGGACAACACTTTGCTTCTGGCAATTGTCTTTTTCTTTGACGTAACCTAGTATCATTATCACTAAGTCTTAATTTATTATTTATTGCGACTAACTATAGTCTAGATTCATCATTAACTCAAAGTCTACTTCACAATCTATCAAGTAAGGAACAACCATGTAGGATCATATCGGAGGTAGGGTCCGTTTTGTATATGAAGTATACTGTTTAGAAATCCCACTTTAAACACCCCACTAAATCACAGCCTAGACATCATCCTTGTAAGTAAAGCAATCAGTATAGCGACTTGGAATCATTGATTAATCTTGTTTATAGGTTTATAATAAGGATAATGAACTTAAACATAAGTTATACTTAAAGTATGGTAAGCATAACTCACTTACAAAGGGGTTTAGTGAGGAACCGGGTTCTGCACGAGCAGAAATTCCGAGCCGAGAAATCTTCTTCCCTGGGCCTTTTGGCGTTCCGGGACTCGCTACTAACACCTAGGAGGTGCTACACAAAAGGTCTTAGGATCTTGGGGGGTTTGGGAGAGAATGGAGTTGAAAGGTGTGATGAATGGAGTGATTTTTGTCTTTACTTATAGGTAGTCTGTTGCCCTCTCACATTGTGAGACATGCCTCTCATGGCGTGAGCTTTGCGTAGGCACCAAGGTTTCGCCTAGTGCTGACACGTGGCACAGGATGCAGGTAAAACAGCCAATTTTAAAAAATTCATAACTTTCACATACGAGCTCCGATTTTGACGTTTTTATATCCACGCATAGATATTCGCAATGTATACAACTTTCCTTTTGACTCTATTGGCCAATTATCGACCAATTTTAAATTTAACAGTCTGAGAAGGTTACACTGTTAATGACCGTGTAAAATTTATAACTTCTACATACAGACTCCGTTTTCGACAGTCTTTTTATCGTCGAAGTCCAATTAATGAGATCTTCAATTCTAATTTAGATCATTTTGGCTAAAAATTGACCAATATAAAATTCGATTTCTGAGCTATATACTGCTATGCAGAAACTTCAAAAATTCATAACTTTCTCTTATGAAGTCAGATTTGGACGTTCTCTATATGCACGCTCTCGGTTTAATGAATACAATGAATTTAGTTTAGATTCTTAAGGATAAATTTTTTTTTTGTCAAAAATTCACTTTTTACGATATGCGGAGTCGTGCTAGTTTAATTGTGAAAATTCGACATGTCATAACTTCTTTTTTATAAGTCGGATTTCAACGTTCTTTATATGTATAGAATCCTTGTGTTATAAACTATAACTTGCCAAAAGAAAGAGGAGGGGAGGGGGAGAGATTATGGGAGTGTTGGTTGGTGATATGGTGTGGAATTGAGGAAGAAGTGAGCTATATTTATAGTCCATGGAAGCTTGCAAGGCCATGAAAGCACCATACTTATCTTTGCTAGTCAAACATACAAGACCACCACGCTTGTACTCTTAAAGTGAGAGGGTAAGGGAAGAAGGATGGGGGTACACATAGGTAACTCTTAAAGTGAGAGGGTAAGGGAAGAAGGATGGGGGTACACATAGGTAAGGGGAAAGGGAAAACTCCATGGCTAATTTCTTACTTTATGCAAGGTGGCATGTACTTGCATGATGTCACTAATCTCCTAAAATCCCTAAAACACTCCTAGATTTGTTTGCCATGATCCCAAATTTTGGTATTTTTTCAGAAAGTGGTGAATGATAGAGATGAGTGCACTGATTCCAAAAACCAAAACAAATTAATTTTACAAGTTCTAAAACTTTAGAAAATCACGTTTAAAGATTCGTGTTTAATTGACTTGAAACGTTTGATTTCTTTTTACTTTTAAACATATTTTTGCTAAAAATATTTCAAGTATGGAGTCAAATAATACACCATAGTCTGAGTCTAAAAACGTTCTCGTGATTTCCATCTGAGGCATGCAAGTGCCTCAACGGATCGAAACGGTTTATGTAGTTTAAAGAAAATTAGTATTATACTGGTTTGGTTTTTTATAACGTTCGGATATTTTACATACGAGCTCCGTTTTAGACGTTCTTTATATTTCTGGACTTTGGTGAACATGTACTACGAGACTAGAGTGTTTGCGTCACTCACAAATGCTTAATACGAATTTTCAGTTTTGCAGACGTGTTAACTAGGGCTACAACTTGTGCTTTATCATTCGTTTGATATTTTCTATTATTGTAAGTTGGGTATCATCTCATATCTTATTTTAATTGTAATGACACTATTTATTTTCCAAAATATGCGTTAAAGTTCAATATATCATATTACAAAAAGGTTTGCGGTGTATTATCTGTCTACAGTTTTAGACCTAAATTTCAGGACGTCACATTACCTCCCCATTAAAGGAATTTAGTCTAGAAATTATTTCATTCTACTAGTGGAGGGAGCACCGCTTAATAGTTGCAGGTACTTTTGTTTAATCTGATTTTCCCGTTTCCATGTAAACTCTGGCCCTCTAGGAGAGATCCATCGGGATGTCATATATATATATATATATATATATATATATATATATATATATATATATATATAAATAAATATGTGTGTGTGTGTGTGTATGTGTGTGTATGTGAGTGTGTGTATGTGTGTAACATCCCAAAAATCATAAAAATTTAAAACTTTTCAAAAACAACCATTTAGCATCATTGTTTACAAAAGATCATTGTCTCAAAAGTAAAAATTGTGTCAGAGTGTCCCAAAATTCAATATCATGAAAAATAAGAGGACGTGAACGGTCAAGCCTTCGCTTTCCCACGATCCTCTGAAGTACCTGAAATAATAAACTAAAATTGTAAGTTAGAGCTCAGTGATTTTCCCCAAAGTACCATTATATAACATAACAAACGAAGCATGCAAATATAAACCTTCAGCTTGAATGGACCGCCTCGCAAAGCCTACAGCCTATCGGGATCTCTCTACGTACCTTCGGCTTGACTAGACCGCCTCGAAGGGCCTACAGCCTATCCGGACCACCCAGAGTGTCTTGGCCTTCAGCACAAAGTAGGACTACTTCAACCCAACCACAATATGTCGATATATGTAATAGATAAATATAAACATAGAACTATCATATACGGATAATCATACAAAATCTACTAATCAGTCATATACTAGCATAATACTATCCTATAACTATGATACATAATCTAACGGGTTAGTATTGGTGCCATCGACCCACGGTACAGTGAAGAAAACTCACCTTTTAGTTCGAAAAAAAGTTGAATAAATCTCTACTCTGAAAATCGGCTCTACCCGACACCTATTAATCAAATTATTGCCCAAATTAAAGTTAATATCAAATTACCCAAAATACCTTTGGTCAAAATTGGTCAAACTCAACAAACCAGCCGAGTCAACCTAGCTAAGTCAACCCAACCAAGTTAACCCATCCGAGTCGACCCAACCACGTACGCAGAGCATACTTGATCGTTGACCAGAAAACAGGAACTTAACCGCGTACGCGCAATGTACCATCTAATATGCCCAACGTACACAACTGGTTGCTTTCCCACTCATTAAGTGCTTAATACTTAAGCCCTTACGTCCAAATTATAGATCCAAGTCCCAAATGTTGTCCTTGACCATAAAGTTTCCAACTTTATGGTCTTGCACGACCATTAAGCACTTAATTACTAAAACCACAACATCTTAAGCCACTAAGAAAATCATACTCATGCATGGGGAAGAACAAAGAGCCAAGATCATATTTTTATCACTCAAACTACCCCAAAACGTCCAAAAGGACAAACTCATTGGGTTTGGGGTAGCTCATACCTAAAAGAACCAAGAATATGAGGTTAATAGGCATAAACTGCTAACATAAACAAGATCTAGTTATAGGATCATCGAGTTCAGAACTTTATACGCCAACTGAAGCTTGGAGATGAAGTATTCCTAGATCTATAAGGTCTTGATCTTCCAACTTGGTGCTTTTATCTTCACTTTGCTTTAAAGGCACCACAAACACACACTTTTAGGCTCAAAGGAACACACACAAGAGATTAGGATTGAAATAGACGAAATGAGGGTTGGAGGTTGGTGAGGGAGTGAGAATTTGAGAGTTAATGATGTTTATATAGGGTCTAAACCCTAAAAATTAGGGTTTGAAGATCTCACACGTACGGCCGACGTACACTATGTATGCCTAACGTACGTGACCTCGAGCCAGAATTACAAATATGCCAATGTGGGCCATTTTGCAAACTTTATCAAACACAATGGCCAAAATGCAATAACTCTTCATACTTAAAGTTAAAATTAAAAATACTTAATCATCGGAATGTTACGATATATATATATATATATATATATATATATATATATATATATATATATATATATATATATATATATATATATATATATATATATATATATATATATATATATATATGAATAAGACGTTTCAAAATAAAACTGAAAAGTTTGTTGGGGTTAAAATGACATTAATCCAACTATTAATACAATGGTTTCTTTGTTAGTAATTTTTCTTTTGTTTTTATAAACTTTGTCTCACTTGCCTTGCTCTAGCTCCTCGCTAGATCTAGGGTTGTAGTGTATATATATAGGGTTATATTCACGTGATACGGCCTAATTTTGTGAGAGCGTGAGACGCAATCATAACTACTCATTTATTAGATAAAACAAAAACATTTTTAAAATGCAAAATAATTGAAAATTTTCCAAATTTTTTTTCCAATATTATTTTCGGAATATATATTTTCCAAAAAAAAATACCAAAAAAAAAATACAAAAAAATACATTTTATTTACATATTTTAGTAGAATATTCTACATATCTGGCAAATCTAGTAGAATATTCTAAACATTTTAAAAATCATATTAGAATATATACAGTGTAATATTCTATTAGAATATTTCACGTATTTTTTTAAAAAAAATGGTAATTTTTTTTATTTTTTATTTTTTTTAGTTAAATAAAGTTCCGAAAATAACAATTAAAAAATAACTTTTGGATTTTTTCTTTTATTTTGCATTTTAAAATTATTTTTAGATTTGGTCTCACGGTCGCACAAATTTAGCATGGGCTCAAATGAACCTGAACATATATATATATATATATATATATATATATATATATATATATATATATATATATATATATATATATATATATATATTCATCGTTTATAAAATAAATTAATACAAGCGTTTCTATGGGTAAAGAATTAACAAACTGTAGCGTTTTCTCATTACATTTATACAAATTTACCATTTATATTGTGGTTTTTTTATAAGAATTAATTTTGAAATTAATCATTAAACCATTGAATTTGTAGTCATTTTAATTATTTTTCTTTACTATCGTTGAACATTAATTTTTTATTCAAAGTGGTTATTATTACCAATAATTAAGTAAGACCGAAAGTTATACTTGCGGGTTAGATGAATGATGGTTGGAACCGCACCAAGGAACAACATACCCTGGGTGAGGTTTAGCCCTCTGCGATTTCTCCTCATCGTCCTCTCTCCTCTCTTTTATTGGTTGGAGCCATTTAAATGTAATTTTTTTTTTATTAATTTATATGTACTAAAAAGCTATAAAAATACGTTAAAATTTATAGTTTTTAATTCCACACTAAAAGAATATAATATTTGAATAAAATACATTTAAAAAAAATAAATGTAAGATGTCACAATTTTTTGGATTTTAAAAAGTGAAAGGAAAACAAGGAAAAGATGAAAATGAAAGATGTACGATATATATACCTTAGGTCTAATAAAATGTTTAGTGATTATTTTGAAAAAAACAACAAGTTTAATATTTTTTTTGCAATTTAAATAAAGTTTAATTTTTAATCAAAGACAAATTAAATATTATAATGATAATGATTGATATAAGATTCGATCATTTTCTTTTTCAAATATATAACCTTAGAAATCTATTTTAATAAATGAATGTTTTTTTCTTGTCGCATGCAACACTCTTATTCAATTTGTTAAATGCCATATTGTGGTTATTTAGAATTAAATTGTATTCTATATGTCATGTTATGAGTTATTCTATTTTAATATATTCTACATAATACTTTAATTTAATAATTACAATAAATCGAATATCAATTTTATTAATGAATTTACCTTTTTATTTCAAAATTCCCAAATTAAAAACTTATTAGTTTATTTTGTATTTTATTTAAATTTAAATGATAAGGAAAATCAATTTTAATAATTTATTATTTTCCTTATTTTCTTATAAATTTAAAGTTTTTAAATATTTAGACCTTATATATATATATATATATATATATATATATATATATATATATATATATATATATATATATATATATATATATATAAGTATTTAATATAATACATGAATCTTACACCTAATATAGAAATATGATGATATTTATAACTATTTTGCTTATCATTTAAAAATGATTCATAAAAATTAATTCGTTGAATCTTAAAAGTTACATGTGCATCAATACTCATAATTGTCGTACTTTTTGACCACTTAATTTACGTGAATATGTAACTTTTGACAATTCATTTTTCCAAATTGGGTTATTGTCACTCTGGCCCAACTATCTTTCGTATATTGGTTTAAATGGTCCATCGTGAATATTTTTTGCTTTTAAAGGGCTTATACTTGTCATTTTTTGGTTTAAAAGGTCACATTTCTAGATTTGAAGGGTGCAACCGGTCATACCCATCTAACTAGGACGTTTTCTTATTCTACCTCAATGCCAAGTAGATTAAATATGCCAGGTCATTGCCACGTGTTATGTCACTAAATGAAACTTATATCCGTTTAAAACCTCTCAACTGTCCCTTTCATTTATTCTGCTACCATTTGCATTCGTATACTTTTTTCAAACCGTGATTGACACGAATCCATTTCTTAAACTCTTCCTCCCTGAAATCGGCCAACATAATCAATCCTATGGCTGTCTACATGAAGATAGATCTCCATTTTACCGAAATTTTTTCGAGGTACCCCGCTATTTGTTACTCAGATGGTGCATAACAAAGGTTCGATGGTGTTGATTTTGATGGAATGGACAAGAATGAGTTTGTGGGGTTCATTCAAAGATTCACTAATGAGGTATGCATCAATGTTTACTTTTGCATGCCCGATGTGGTGTTCCCTGATGGATTGAGGTTAATAGCTACTGATATAGACTATATGGATTTCATCGAAGTAGGATATGCTTTTGGTAGTGTTATTAATGTATACATGGACCATCTTGGTGTTAATGTACATCAATGGATCCTTGAGGAGCAAGGTGAAATATGCAGTTCATTAAATGAATTGTTTGATATAATTGAAGTTGGTGAAGAAGTGCAAGGTGGTATGGATATGGATGATGGAATTGAAATTGAGGATCTATTGGGTCATAGTTGGCAAGGTGTTACGGAGGATTTGCAAGGCACTAAGGAAGAGTTGCAAGATGGGGAAGGTGATAACATTAACATTAAAGTTGAGAATGATCAAGGTGATATGGAGGATCTGCAAGGTAGTACAGAGGATTGGAAAGGTAAGGAAGATGATGGCATTGACTTGAAAGTTGACAATGAACCTGATGAATGTATTCCTATGAATAGGACAAAAGATGATGAGTTTTTGAGCAAACTGTGCCCAAATGACTAAGTTACCCCTAACAGTCCTCCTCATGAAGAGCTATATGAGCATGTAGTCGATGATGAAGTAATATCTAATGAGCAAGCTATTTATAATGACAATGTTCATAGGAAAAAACAGAAGCCTGTATTAGGTATGAGATTTGTGAATCCTAAACAACTGAAACACATGTTGTGTAACTATGCTGTTGCAAATGGTTATCAGTTATGCTACAAGAAAATGATAGCATAAGACTTTTAGTGAAATGTTGTTCCGGTGCTTGCAAGTTTAGATTGTGGGCATCTTGGATAAGTGAGGAAAAATCTTTCCAAATTAAGAGTCTCATAAATGAGCATAACTGTGCAAGAAACTTCAAATTAGGTTCAATTGTCAACTATTCTTGGATAGGTACCCATTACACCACCCAATTCTTACAGAAACAAAAAGTTAGTGTTAGGCTCCTTAGGGATGAGGTTAAAGAGAAATTTGGGATAGATGTAAGTACGAGACATTGTAGAAGAGCTAAGAAGTATGTAATTGAGTTGATTGAGGGAACATTAGTGGATCACTATGCAAAGCTATGGTCATATGGTGAGGAGATAAGAAGATCAAATCCTGGATCAATAGTCAAAATGGATGTCAATGCTATGCCAGATAGTAAGACTTATTTTAGCAAGTTTTACATTTTTTTTTGATGCCATAAAGCAAGGGTGGAGAGGGAGCTGCATGAGAATTATAAATTTGGATGCGTGTTTCTTAAAGGGTTTATGTTCAGGAGAGCTAATTGTTGCTGTAGGAAGGGATGCTAATAATCACATATTCCCAATTGCATGGGCAGTTGTATGTGTAGAAAACAAAGAAAATTGGAAATGGTTCTTGGAAAATATAAAAGATGACCTTCATCTAGAGGATGGTTTTGGTATATCATTGATGTCAGATCAACACAAGGTATGTCATATACTTACAACTTTTATATATTTCACAATTAAGTTACATGATGTTTAAAATATGCCTATTATTATGTAGGGGTTGTTAGAGGCTGTTAAGGAAGTGCTTCCTATTGCTGAACATAGGCAATGTGCAAGGAATATTGTAGCCAACTTTAGGAAAAGATTCAGTGGTGTACACTATCAGAACATGTTTTGGAAGGTAAGCAAAGCATCCACTGAGCCTTTATTCAATGCTGCCATGAAGGAGATTCAAGTACTTAATCCTACAGCCTATGATTACCTTATGGAAACAAACCCAAAATCTTGGAGTAGAGCATTCTTTCAAGAAGGAAAGATGTGTGATGCAGTGGAAAATGGATTGTCTGAGAGCTTTAACAATGTCATCAGGGATACAAGGAAAAAGCCAATCATCACCAGGTTAGAGGAGATTAGACTATATGTTATGGAGAGGCTGTACAATTTGAAGATGAAAGGTTGTTCATGGCCTGATTACAAACCCTTCCCATCAATAACACTCCTACTAAATAAATTGAAAAGAGCTCAAAGGTACTTTCTAGTATTTACACTTTTAATATAAGTGACATACTAACTAATAAGGTGGGTTTAATAGGTATTGGCAGGTTTTACCAAGTGGTCTTAACCAATTTGAAACCAGAAACCTGACAGCATCATATGCTGTTGACCTTGACAAGAAGACTTGTACTTGTAGAGTATGGAAACTTAATGAGTATGGTTGTGTGCACTCAGCAGCTACTATATCGTATTTGAATAGAGATGTAGCCACTTATGTTGATCCAATGTTTTATGCTGCCTTCTACAAGAACACTTACAAATGCCAAATACATGGGATGAATGGCAGCAACATGTGGCCAATTACTGAGTTCATACCACCCTTACCACCATTGAAAAGAAGAATGCCATGTAGACCAAAGGTAAATAGAAGAATAGATGCATCATAAAAGCTTCCAAGGCACACTGTGTCTAAGGTAGGGAAAATAATCTTGTGTAGTGTGTGTAGACAATCAGGGCATAACAAGGTTACTTGTCCCAAAGTTGAAAGTCCACATGTAGAAAGTTCAAGCGTGCAAAGGAGCATGAATGGAAAACAGTTGACAAGGGTAAAGATGGTGAAGGAAGTAGTAGACCAACTAGAGGTGGTGAAGGAAGGAGTGGACCAACTACAGGTTATGAAGGAAGGAGTGGACCAAAAATTGGTGGTAAAAGGAAAAAATCTGAGAGGATCATAAAAAAGAAACTTGCAAAGAAGGTTAAGACCAAGGATGGGAAAAGTGAAACTAGTGCAAACCCGGTAGACCTTAATGAGTAGGTATAATTTGATGGTTTCCTATGGGTATGTTTGACAATGGTTTTATGTTGTACTTGTTTGTTTGGTTTGACATTTACTTGTTTGTGTGAAGTTAGTATGTTTACATTGACAATGGTTTGTAATATTATCATGCTTTGGTTCTTTAAAACTTTCGGATTCCTATTACTTTTCACCTAGCATGCAGTCAATTCCCATTATTTTCATGTGGTATTTGTGTGCTTAATGGACAAAAATGTGGTCCTTGTAAGTAAGGGTATTGGCACAAGACATTATACGTAATGACATTAAGCAACCCAAGAACATTAACAGTTGCTTTTATTTGACTAGATTAAGGGTAATGACACAACAACACATCAATGAACCATCACATAACTACATAGTGTTCTTAATTCACCAATCCAAGCACATAACTTATAAATGATTAAAGTACATTTGATTACAACTTATAAATGATTAAACCCAAAAAAAACACCCAACTACAAAGTAAAAGCAGCTTCAACATCAACACCTCTACTTGCATGTTTTTTTTTTCGACCTAGAGTACACTTAAAATTATGTCTTCATTGTTGCGTTTTATTTCATCCACCCAAGAAATGAAACCTGATCGTGGTCCCTAAAACAAAAATTAATGTAACATTAAAAAACCGATCATCAAACTAGGGTTCTAAACATACGAATACAATTACCTGGTTTGGACATGCATAAAATGGTATTCCAGGGTTATTGACAGTCTTCGATGTACGAATTATTGTAGAACATGCCTTTATACAATTGTTCGTCACCTGTTTTTAGAATCCTATTGACAAATTTGTATGCATTGTGTTTTCTTCAAATATTCAAAATGGTTATAACGAGTAGTGTTACAATAAAAGAATATGGTTAACCACATACTGCCTTTCCGGGTTAGTGACTATACACCTCCAACTAGGATTGTAAATAAAATGAAGGAACATAAACCGAAAATTGTTCATTTTTTTGAACGTTTTTCTATATCTGTTTATTAATAATCTTTTATATTTGTTATTATATGTTCATTTATATCAATTTATGTTGGTTTATGTTCATTATATTTGTTTAAGTGTGTTTGTTTATGTTCTTGAATTGGTTCTATTGAATCCCATGCATTCTATTTGGATGCCATATATTGTAGCATTCCATATAATGCTCTTATTTATGCATAGTAGTTGGATGGCATATATTGAATCATTCCATATAATGCTTTTATTTATGTGTGGTAAAAAAAATTCATTTATATATTTTTAAAAATATGACCCATTAAACTTTGTAGAATTCAATGAATTTTAGAATTTTATAGAACAATTATATGAGAAATGAGATGTTGATATGTCAATCAGTTAACATTATTTTAAAGTTCAATGCATTGTATGTATCGTAAATTAATGTAAGTATTTTTATATACTGCTACTAATAATAAGGTTATATTAAATAAGTAGATTGAATGAAAAAACCAACACCATAGTTTATCATGTCCAAGTTTGTTTTCTTACGTGTTGAATATGTCTTGAGAATTAACAAAGAAACACACTATACAAGTCTTTGATACTTAAGATCAATATTATAAAAAAAACGATCATATGATCACAGAATTGTATGATCCTACGATGATACCGATAAAAAATGATTTCGATCTTAATATGATTAAGTCAACAGTAAGATCGAAATATTTTAGTTAAATATTTAGATTAATTTTATTTTAAATTAGAAAATTATGTTGATGTACCAGTGTTATGTTGGATTAGATAAATAGACACTTTTAGTTTTAAATTATCGTTCATGTTTTAATATTTCTGATGTATGTTAATGGATTAATATGTATTATAATATCATTTTTAGTATCGTATGTTTAATCCAATGTTTGAAACATCGACTTGTTATCCTCTAAAATTTCTAGTTCAACATCAAATCATTTTGTGAATTTGAATCAAAGTTGTAAATTACAACTAATATGAAAGAAATTATTTATTTTGGTATCATGTGGAATCTATAATTCAAAATATCGGTGTCCGATTTAAATGATGTGATAAAATAAATAAGTCAAAAAAAATTGGTTATATAGTTGGGTTGTCAATAATCCAATTTCAATCAAGTATGATATATTGATATTAACTTTAATATAAAAGATCTAACGTACTTTATAAAATACTAGTACATTTGGTGTGTGGTTAATTCCGTCGCCTCCTTCAATGAATTGGTTCGATTCTTTGCGCATTTCATTTGTCCGAAAAAAAAGGTGGTTGATTTGTTGAAATTTTGGTCATGACTTGGGGGAGTCTGGAGATTTCGGTTGCGTCTATGATATAATTAGTCCTCATAAAGACATAATCTTTGTTGCTATTGTTGTCTATTTCTTTAATTGGGTTGTGTATCAACAACATAAATTTCTTATTGATTATAATTTATGGATGGAAAAATTTATTTTGAATATTTCCTTGTAATTAGTTTTAGGTATTCCCATCAGCTCCTTTCTAATGTGGTAATTTATAATAAAATTTAGCCGTTAAAGAAATACTAGTAATATTTTTTCAATTGTTTACATTGATGTATTAAAATTTTGAAAATAATTAGGGAAGCTTTGTTAATATGTACGATGAGACCGTCATTCATAAATTGAACACTTATCTGATTCGCACAAATCATTCTTTATAGCTTAAGTAGGTGTAAGATCTATTTATTATATGGTTTAATTAAAAAAATAAAATATAAATATCTAAATATTTAAGAACTTTGGGTTTATAAAAAAATAAGAAAAATAATGAATTATTAAAATTGATTTTTTTATCTTTTAAATTTAAATAAATAAACAAAATAAATTAATGAACTTTAATTTGAGAATTTTAAAACAAAAAGGTAAGTTGATTAATGAAATTGATATTCATTTATTACTACATTTATTGTAAGTATTACATTAAAGTATTATGTGATATTCATTAAAATGGAAAAAACCATAAAATGAAATGTGGAAAAAAAATTAATTTAAAATAACCACAAAATGATATTTGACAAATTGAATAAGAGTATTACATATGACAAAAAAAACATTTCATTTATTAAAGTAAATTGTTGAAAAATACAAGTTCCAATCATATTTAACAAACGGAAAATTAAAACTATTTTAAACTAAATATAAATATAAATAATATAATTTAATAATCAAATAAAATAACCTTTTTGAGAAAATATGAAAGAATTTTACTATTTCTAATTTCTAAGCTTCTAAAGTTTTATTTTTAAACGATTAGGTTATTCGGAATTGGGATAGCTTACACGTGAGATGTTATGCGGCAAGCCAACACATACATGAACACCGACTCCGATGGGTTGGTTGTGAAGTGGTGGCTAAGACGGATGAAGACAAGGAAGCTGATTGGCTAATGCTTTTGAACATTTCCTTTTTCTTTTGTTATTGGCTAATGTTTATTTAATCTAATATAAATAAATAAATAAAAAGATAAATAATATTTAGTGGTAACTATTTTTAAAGATTAGTAGTTTGGTAATAAGCTTATAGTATAACTAATGTGACGCTGAGTTAACAATGCTTTTTGAGTGGATAGAACGTGACTACTCCTTACAGCCTTAGGTGTTAAATTACAAAAAATGCACATAGTCTCTTTTTCTTTGGAAGGGATTTTAAGACTGGCTTATTAATATTATTTTTTAAAAAGTTAATAATAAAAAAATGTTAGGTAAACACTACTTTAAAAAAAAGACTAAAAATGATTTTTCAAAAGTCAAGAATTTTTGGTTTTTCTAAAAAAATTAATCAAAAAACACTCTCAAACACAAGTAGACTCAACCTCTAACGAGTAGAATTACGTTTGCTTTACATTTACTTATTTTGACTAAATAATTATCTTATTTTGACTAAATAAGAGGATAGTAAGGAAGAAACAACGAATTCCTCAAAGATAAGGAGGCCTAAAACGTAGAAGAAAATTGATTCCGGTTATAGGCCTTTCATCCTTGTTAGAGGACGGAAGCGAGGAGAGGTAGAAGATGAAGGCGGAGAGAAGTAGAGGACGACAACCGCGGATAGTTTTAGAGAGCGGCGTCTTCTAATTAACCAAGAAACTTGTAAATTATCTTTTTTTTCTTTTTCTTGTTAATGTTTTTCACTTTTTACCTATTAGGTTGTCTTATATTTTAAAACTAGGTGTGAACCCCGTGTATTACACGAGTTTATTAATAAAAGTTGAATATAAAATAATAACGATCAAGTTTTTCAATATATCTACTCTAATAAATGAAAACTATTTTCTTTATTTATAATTGGATTTCATAACATTTTTTGTTTTGAAAAAATTATTATATAAGTGAAAATTATGATGTGTAAACATTTAATTATGGAAGAATTGATTATTACCTAATTTGTAGTTGTACGTTTTTTTGGCATGGTTATTGAAATTTAATTTAATGATTCTACATAATATAAATAAACTCGCATAAAATATGGAATTTACTTTTAAATTTAAGAAAATTGAAAGCACAAGAAAATGCCAAGTGGAAAAAGAAAAAATCAAAAAATCCTACAAAATGACATGTGTCAAACTAAATGAGAACATGACATTTGGCAAAAACATTTTCATTTATTAGTGTAGATACAAAAGGTCAAAAGTAGAAAATAATATAAAAAAAAAAAGTCAAATTTCCTCCTAACATCTAGACATTGCATTTTAATGTATTAAAAGATTCCACGACTATTAATATTTTTTCGATTTGGCATATCTAATAGGTGTCCATTGAAATTTTACAATATATTTTATATAAAAATAATTCAAATTCAGGGGAGTCCATAGACATCGTTGAATGATATACATGTAGGTTGGCCTTTTGGTAGGATATTTCCATTCCAATCCGATCTTAATAAGATCAAAAGCTTGCAACGTAAAAGACGCCATCAAGTCATATTTGGATGACAAAATTGCAAGAATGAAAATTGCCACTTTGGATCAAACAGATTTTGACTAGAATAAATGGTCTAAAAGTTTTCATTTTGTTGCTAGTTTGGTCCATTCTACTTTAATTTTTTATAAAATGATGATTTTACCCTTTTTTCTTTTTTCCTTTTTTGTTACAAAAATAAAAGAAGAAAAGAAAAAATGTCCTCTCTCTCTCTCTCTCTCTCACACACACACACAACTAAAAACACGAGATGATCGTTTCTCTCCCTCTCTTCCTTCGACGAAGAAAAGAGGCTGCCGACCACCACCTTCACAACCCCTCCCCGCCTCCCTCCGGTCATGTAGCACCAATAAACACCCATCCCTTCGCCCACTGCGTCGTAAACCCTCTTGATCGATGGAAACCTCGTCGGAGACTTAACAGCTAAGAAGAAGGCAACTAGAAAAAGATCGGAAAGGCTCCAGGTGTATCCGATTTGCAAGGTGGTGTCAGAAGCTAGAAGGTTTTATGGATCCGGGAATGGTTTTTGAAGACGAAGATCGGAAATGCATCAAAACCCCCAAGGGTTTTCAATGTCAGTTTCACCGAAGCAACCATTGTCTTCGTTGTAACAACAGATGTGGATCAACGGCGACACTGGAAACTCGAGCAATAGATGTCATCGTCGTTCTTGTTTCACCCCTTCACAAACAAAGATCGGAGTTAGACTTTGTATACAGGTAGCGGCAAAACCCTTCTCATCAGTGAAGAACATATGTCATCATTGTTCTCTCTTCACCACAGGCTGGTCTGGACTCCGGTGGTGCTAGAAACACGATGTTGAATAAACTCGAGCTAGAGCCACAGACGGGGGAACGACTCTAGCCAAACCCTTCTCGCCATCGACGAACAGATCTGGGGATTCGACGGTGAAATGGGTAGCATAAGAGAAGTCGGCATCGGAAAATGTTAGGGTTCCAATAAGAGGTTGTGATCCAACTGGTGGTGGTGGTTTGGCTACTGTGGTGTGGTGGTCTGGTTTTTGTGGTGGTATTGCAGTAATGAAGAGAGAGAGAGAGAGAGAGAGAGAGAGAGAGAGAGAGAGAGAGAGAGAGAGAGAGAGAGAGAGAGAGAGGGCATTTTTTTTCTTTTCTTTTTTTCTTTTTGATTTATGTAATAAAAAAATTGAAAAAAGAAAATACAAAGGACAAAATCGTCATTTGATAAAAAATTAAAGCAGAATGGACCAAACTAGCAACAAAATGAAAACTTTTGGACTATTTATGCTAGTCCAAACGTGTTTGACCCAAAGTGTCAATTTTCGATATACCACAGGGACCATTCTTGCAACTTTGTCTATTTGGATATTGACAACCGTGCCTAAGATAGTTGTACATAGAAAAACTTGTAAAATGTAAAATAAATAATACAAAAATCCTAATAAGATTTTCTAGAGTCCCAAAGAAATGATTGCTTTAAAAACGGTTAAACAGGTGACAGGTCCATAAAGTAATCCTTGGTGATTAGCATCCTTTTAATAGGTTGGAGACAAAACAAATTAAGTTTATTACTTGTAAAGTAATAAATTATGGTTTCAGAACTCGACTAAATATAGATAAATGACAAACCTTTTGTTATCCATATTACCATAAAATTGACAAAACCCAAAAACAATACGACTTAAATTTAATAACATTTGATGACTTGAATAGTTGGCATCTTCTTATGCTTTTAAAGAAAAGATAGATGGATTTTCATCCTTTTAAAACAAACAACATAAACATAAAAAACTAACGTCAACAAAATCTTGGAAGAAAGCTTTCAGTTCTTGGTTACCAGCATTCATAGAACTTAATGTCAACACGAAGTCTAAAGTAAACCTCCCCCTCAAACGCATCTGTCATGAGAGTAGCCACACCTCTAGTCATGAAGAAATCACCCGTTCCACCAATTACCGAAATGTCTCTTGTCTTGTTCATTAAAGGATCAGCACCTGCAAAGTTAATGCTACCCTTATGGGAAGTCGAGTTAAACACAAAAGAGAATGCAAGCCATGATGTAAAGATTTCTTTTTTGTCATAGATATAAAGGCCTTGTGCTCTCCCAACAGGGGGTGAGTGCAAGTTGTTATCCAATGTTATCGGATCATCGAATACAACCACATTCCCAAAATGGTTATTATTTGCTAGAATGGTGTGATTTCCCCAAGCTGGAGCACCTACAATGGCTGAAGTTGCATTCTTGAAGTTCTTGCCATTGTAAATAATGTCGTGGAAATAGAACACCATTTCTTTACAAGGACGACGGGATCGGATATTCTTTCTAGGTGAAGCAAAACATCCTAAAATGAGCAAGAAGAAGGCTATAAGGAAAAGAGTGGAAATTTGATGCTTAGATCTCATTTTCCAAAAGAGAAAACTAGAATGGTTTCAAGAAATTTGTGAAGATAAGTGTTGTTTAGTTGTCCTTATATAAGGTTTTTGGATATGTTTTTTTAATGATGGAAGCTAAAGACTTCTATAACTTCAAGTCCAAGATTACTCATCATGATTGGTTACACTAAACAACGGGGACCATTCCTAATATATATATTTTCACTCTTTTATACATCAAGAATTAGGTGTACGTTCTCTCTTAGTAAGATATAGTATTTTCTCTATTTTATGATTTGTGTTCTAATTTTCAACTTAAAATGCAACGGATTTAGATCTTATACTATCTTAATATAACAATGATTAGTATCAAGGATTTAATTATATTCTTGTTCAGTTAATTCCATTCCCATCTGTAAAATATTTATGATAATGAAATTGAGTAATTGACATCCCATCGAACAGGTACTAAAATTATGTGACCCTTTAAAGTTTAATCTGTCATGAAATACATTTAAACATTACTATGAAAAGTAAATGTTTTTTTTCCTTCTATATGAAATACAAAATATAATTAATTTACATTCCAAGTACTACTGTTTGGCTAAGATTAACAGCTCATGTCTCTTGTGCATTAGGTTAACCCACTTCTTGTGTTTGGTATGATTACTTCCTAGTTGTGTCGAGAGAAACTAAATATTGTCCTAGATTTTGTTCTTATTTTTATTTATCTATTTAAGATGATAACATGTTGATCCGATTTTAAATGCGGTCCTTTTCTTGCTATGCATACATTTTCACAAAGAAACTGCCCAAGACTAACGATTGGAGATGTCTCTTCACAATAATTGTAAAAAAGAAAATACCAATTCAAATGAAATTGATTCAAAATGATGTTACTGTATCAATAGGGATTATTAATTTGACCATTTTCATCTAGTAAATAATATTTAAGTATTTGAAAAATCTGTTTGAAATTGTCAAGTTGCAAATAGTTAGTTACCAAGATCTGATTATGGGTTATTAAATGGGAAAAGATATCAAAATTATAAATCGGAAAACCTGTTCCTAACGGGCCCAACGAATTCCTAATTGACAAATATATAAATTTAATATTTCAATCAAATTTAAATTAAATAAATGATATTTGTCACCATCTAAAATAGATAAGAAGACAATAGATATAAAAAGTATTAGGATATATATTAAGCTGTTACAGTACAATAAGTGGTTGCACCTTGCAAATGTCAAGTACCATATTGAAATACTTTATTTTTATAAAAATACTATAATTTTTTTTATCAAAACCGATCAATTGTATCCATGTTAATTAGACAAAAATTGGAGTAAGTATCCATCTACAAAAGGTTTACCATTAACAAAAATTGGAGTAAGTATCCATCTACAAAAGGTTTACCCGGTCGACATGATTTGTAGGATATTTGCATTGTTGTTAAAAAGACAGTTTATTTTTGGAATTTGGTTGAAACTTGAAACACAAACACACTTACATTTTTAATCACACTGTCGACGATTTATTTACACGCTAGTTTCGGTTATACTATTTTTTGATACATTTATAATTTTGCCATATAACTTAATTATTAGAAATATATATAAAAAATGATTTTTTTAACAAATTAAATTTTCAAATGTAATATCGTCTACACCTACAAAATAATATGTTAAATGTTACTAGTATTGATTTTACTTTAACTTAATTATACAGTTAATTTATACAGAAAAAAAAAACGTAATTGACTATACACAAATTTTTATCCATGCAAACAGGAGTATTAAAAAATTTATTACATCATTTTTAGTTATACAACTCATTTTACATAAATAGTATCCTGAATATATATATATATATATATATATATATATATATATATATATATATATATATATATATATATATATATATATATATATATATATATATATATATATATATATATATATATATATATATATATAGAAAGAATTAATATTACAATAAAAACTAAATATAATGTATTCATTTTATTTTTAAATTTTACATATTTTTATTATTAAAATGAAATAACATTAGAACATGGAAAAGAAAAGAATTCCTATCACATTGTGTGCTCTTTAGCTTGTGTGCGTTTGAAGGAACATCTTAAAACAACCAGGCACGCATTTCAAATGTGTTGGTTCAGCAACTTTTGGATCATTTTCTTATTCAACGTTTCTAACTTGTTGATATTTTTATATAGAGATAACCAATAATTCATAATTTGTTATTCAGTTTATTGTCTCCGATAAACAAATTAATTTTTTATTTTGGTTTTAAAATATGAGTAATTATGATTTTTATCAATTAAAATAACAATAAAAGTTATTATTGCCCTTGTCATGTTTAACTTATAGCCTATTATAACTACAACTTCAACCACGTAGATTTGTACCGATAAAAATGATATGCTCACAAAACACTATGACATTGCTAATGGTTATCGATTGTGGTTTGAAAAAAATGATTATGAGAAACTTTTAGTTAGATTTGGCAAAAACAATGATGGTTTTCGTTGTTATTTTAATCGATAAAAATCGTAATTATTGGTATTTTAAAATCAAAGAAACAATTGGTTTCCTTATTAGATACAATTAAACGTTTAATGACCTAAATAACAAATTTTGGACTATTGGTTGCCGTTTTAAGTCATTTTTCCTTATATATATATATATATATATATATATATATATATATATATATATATATATATATATATATATATATATATATATTCAAACGATGAACACAATTATTTTGTAAAAGAATATAGGTCAATCATTTGTATTTTTGGGTTTAATTAATTCAATAACTAAACTAATTAACTAACCATCCGTGGTTTGTAACATCCGGTTTTTGAAAGTTTTATTATATGGAATAACGGATTTTAATTTAGTCAATAGTAGGTCTCGGGATTCAAAGGATTAAGTTTAGATCTTAATTGACGTTAATAATGTTTGTTAAGTAATTTAAGCTACCGGTTTGTGTATTGGAGCGAAAAAGTGGTAAAATGAAAAAGTGGTATTTTTGACTTTTTACATGTATTAACGAATTAAGTTTTGTATGCATTAAGTTAAAAGTAATAAGAAAAAATGGTGGGGCTTGTCAATACCATCGCATGCATATAAAGATCACTGAAAACAAATTTAGGACACATAAATTATGTTTTTTAGCTGAAATCTAAAAATCTGGAATTAATCACAAACTCACAGAGCGCTTCTATCCAGTTGGTTGAGCGATTTATTAGGGTTTTGGGACTATTTAATGCATCTTAACTCCTAGGGTTTGTTATTTCTCAACCTTACTCAACCCTAGAACGTTCCTTGAGAGAAACCCTAGCCTCATTTGAGTGTTTTGAGCTTACCTTATCTCCTTGAACCATTTTTGGTTCTTATTTGGGTATTTTGGTGAAGCTTGAAGATCAAGAATGTTTATTTGGTTGCATGGATGGTGGTTTCAAGTGTAGATCCGATAATCTTACTTCATTTATGGACTAATGTGAGTATAAAGTTCATATCTTGCTCTTTGGTTTGCTAGATCTTGTTATTAGACATATTAGTTAGTTTCACTATATTTGTGGGTGATATTGGAGTTGAGAGGACTCCAACACCTTTTGATCAGTTTCAAATGCTTCTTGGATATCTTAGATTAGGAAAGTTATGATCTTTCGCCTTCCCAATAAGTCATGTAAGTTATCTTGGTCCTTTAGGTCATTTTGGTACATTAAAGTTTAGATCTTAGAATGTCTTAATGGATAAAGTTGGAAACTTTGTCCACCAGTACATTACTAAGGACCAGATCTGGACGTTCAGGGATTGATGTAATAAGTCATTTTACATTACAAATGTGGCCCAGGGTGACGCGACTTTCCTATACATAGTGAGCCTTTCTGAATTTTGAGAAACACGCCTGTTTAAGCTAACAAACCCAATTGTTTTGTCATTTAGTAGATGTGCGCCATCCTTATAGGGCACATGACACCTATTTGACTAAGTTGTTGACTTTTTGACTAAGTTTCACTTTAGGTCAAACTTTAGGGTTTTGGGTCATAGGATAGGGTTTGACCTTTTATTACATATCTAGATAGTTGTTGTACCACCTTCATATTTCTATGAGCTATGGTGATTGTTTGATTATTTGTGAGGTGAGGCTTCTCATTATATCGTGTAGGATACATTGTGATATGTTATATACTTGTTTTCGTGACTCTTGTTGGTATGCTTGTATGACATATATACATGTTCAGATGAAAATAGTCATGTTGGGTTGAAACGGCCATATTAAATGAAATAGGTCGTTGGGTTGAAACAAACCCATTGGCTAAACAGGCCATTAGGTTGAAACAGACCTATTAATTTATTTATGGTTGTATGTTGTATCCTAGGAAACTCACTAAGCTTTGTGCTTATGGTTTTTAGTTTAAATTGTTTAAGGTTTTCTGGTAACGATGGAATTGCACTACTTGATTGTATCACATCCATTAGAGATTTCAAAGCTTAATAACTCTTATGTTTGTACTACAATTAATGTTTTGAAACAAAATGTTTTATTTGGATCTTTGAAGTTGGAATTGGAACAAATGTTTTTAATAATAAATGAAAAACTTATTATGAAGTTAATCATAATTTATTGTAACTGTCATCCATAATAACCCTAATTGTGAAATTTTTAATTATTCATATTCGATTATTTTTATAAACCAAATACAATATATCTTCAATAGTTTCATTTCCATTAGAATTTTTAAAAATAAATAATTTTAATATTTATATATTTAACATATGTAGCACGGTTCCAACATATATAATACTGTTGCAAACACATGTAGTATTGCAAACACATATATGATTGCAACATATATAATAGGATTGCATCATACATAATACAGTTGCAAAAACATGTAACTTTTACAATTTGTATAAATTCAAGATATAATTTACATATTGAACATGTTCAACTTGTATTTAAAAGTTGAAATGTTGAAGAATGGTTCTCAATTGAACTTTCTCTCTCTTTCTCTCTCTCTCTCTCTCTCTCTCTCTCTCTCTCTCTTCCTATATATATATATATATATATATATATATATATATATATATATATATATATATATGGTAAATTAGATGTAATTAAAACTAAAATTAACAAAACTAAACTAAAATATTATAAAATAAAGAAAAAGACTCGAGGGGATTCTTGTACACTTAGAAGATTGTATTCAAGATGGTGTGATTTTCTCTTTACATTTGATGGTTATTTATACTACATAACATCCTATTCACATGTCATCAAAATAGTAATTCAAAAGGTAAATGAAATTACTCAAGGGGTGAAAATTGTCCATCCACATGCATTGTCTAACTTAATAATTTGATGAAATTTATAACACTCCCCATTGGATGGCAACTTTTTTAATCTGAGTTCAACCTTGAAGTACTGCCTCATTAAAAACCCTATGAAAGAAAACATAGTGGAAAAAAACTTTAGCAAAGGGAAAAAGAGTGCATTGCATAGTTGACTCCCCTCATTTAGACATCTGTTACATTATATGCTAGGTACATGTTGCATTCTGATGTTATGCACATGTTTTTTGAAGATTGCAGTAGGGAGTGATTTTGTGAAGCTGTCTGCTACATTGTTGTTGGATGTAACATATTTTATCTCAACCTTTTTATCTTTTATAAGCTCTTGAATCTACTCAAAGAACTTTGGAGGTATATGTTTTGTCCTCACGCTCTTGATATATCATTTGTTAATTTGAGTGACGCATGCTGAATTATCTTCATAAATTAAAGTTGGATCTTTATCTTTATCCAGTCCACATGAAGATAAAATGAGTTGTCTCATTGATATTAACCATGCACATTCTCTACTAGCTTCATGCAATGTAATTACTTAGACATGATTTGAGCATGTGGCAACAAGTGTTTTCTTTTGAGAAAATCAGGAAATTGGGATACCTCCATTCATGAATATGTTGGGGTATGAGCATTCTAACACTCCTAAGTGTACATGCAACCCTAAATACCTTGGATCTATGTTTTCTCTATTATACATGCAAATATGAACATCCAAGGTATTATCCTAATCTAGCATACAAAATTATCAATATAACAAGATAGAATACATACCTCTTTGATGTAGAATGTCTTCATGAAGCTTGAGTGCCTAGTGCCCCAAGTGTGACACCTCAAATGGTTCACACAACACCAAATACACTTGGAATAACTTGAGAGAATTCTACACTTCATAAAATCGGTTAGCCCTCTCTAGAATAATCTAGTGGCCGATTTTGTCAAGAATAAGATCTTTATATAGTGTTACAATTAGGGCAAACCCTAATTGTCATGACTTTCCATTTCCTTGGATACATGGGTTCAAATACACCATGGAGCATCCAAGGAGCATCATATGGGTTTTGGCCCAACTAGATAATCCATGGAGCATTAGCCCACTATACAAGTATGGATGATTTACACAATCAACCCATATATTTAATTAGTCTTCTTTTGATCACTTAATTAATCCTAGATTAATTCTTGATCAATACTAATTAAATAATCTTATTATTCTTATTATTAATATACTAGAACTTATAATATATTAATAACCATAAGTGTCTTATTTCTCTCATTATAGTCTATCCAAGTGCATGATGCCATGCAACCCAAATGGACCATGTCGGGTCGGGTCAAGTCTTACCAATTATAGTTATGGACTTAGACATTAATCCAACAGTCTCCCACTTGGATAAGTCTAAAACTATTATTGCGTATGACTTCAGGAACCAACTGGCAATCGTAGCTCTCAAAAGCTTCTGTCGAACTCTGACCTTGTAGATGAACTCTGATCTTGTCAATGACTTGTCCATTAGATAAGGGATCATATATTCCTCCATTCTAGATATCATATGGACTGAGACATGGATTATAATCATTCTCTCTGTCCATTTGTTGTTTCCCGATTTCTGATTTATGACGACTGACTAATTGAACAAATCAAATCAGTCCTGGCCCGGCCGAGCACTTCCATTTGTCATCATCAAATCATCGAGGGGCCCACAGATACCACTTTTATCCCGAAGGTAAAAGGAATGGATAAACTTCGACTCATATGGCTTGTTCTACTACTTGTTGAATCGTACACAAAGACACGTTTTATAACATCGAGTTACCAATGCGTTTCGTGTAATCAATGTACTATCAACTCATAGTAACAACTCATATCTCTAGGTTTGAAGAATATAAGATATTATCGTCTCATGATCACTCGTGATAAAACCCATGAAGTGATTCCAATGAGCGCGGGTTGAATCCAATACTCAGAACTTATGAGCACTCATGAGTGTTGTAGCCCTTTGTCCAACAACTTAGACCTCTACAAGCCAACCCATGACAGTCTTAATTCATATCTACTTCCAACATATGACCGACTGTGGATGGTTTGAATAACTTAGTCATTCCGGAAGAATAACCTAGTTTATTCGGGAAGTCAAAACATGCAAAGTGCAACACAATAATAATTGAATCCAATATGGTCTCAGAACTTATGAATATAAATAAAACACCTTTTATTTATCACCATATGATTACACATTATTCATTGTATACTGTTTCAGCTATCAACATTATTCTTGAATTTAAAACAATAGTTGTCCCATGCTCCAAGCATGCACACTATGTTTTCTAAACACTAGTCATGCCATACACCAAGTATGCATAATATGTTTGTCTATGATCTTTATTTTGTGAACTTGATCAAATGAACATAACTTCAATGATTCTCTTTTCACACTCCCAAATCCTTTCTGCAAATGCAAGAATTCCAAATTCATGCCATTTACTGAAATCTGTTAGATTCTAAACTTATATGCATCGATCCTCTTGTAATGATTATGCACAAAGTCAGAAAGACTTAACAACAATCATTACAGAGCATTCCAAAGGAGATCAAGTCCTTGGAACCATCCTTCTTGCATTAAGTTTCCTTAATCTTACACATATTGAAAATTCTAACTTTGAAACATTTCCAGATTCCATTTCGACTATCACTTCTGAACAAGAGTTGCCTCCTTACAGATTATGTCAATATGGTCCTTCCAGAATTATCACTATACTTCTAACTGTCCTTGAGCAACCAATCTTTGGTAAACCTTAGATTGTCCTCGACAATTGTTTAATCCTTTTAGTCATATCCAGTTCTAAACCTTTTCCCTTCTTAATGCCCCAGGCATTTGGAAATTTTTAGAAATGATGAATATAGCACATGTAATCGATCCTATATCCGAAGCATATGGGACACGATTCATGATGTCTCACATAAAGACTAAACCCGTCTTTTGCTATAACATTTCCATTTCAATTTGCCAAGTTCTCATAATTCAGATTATGAAAAGGGATGCCGTTATCATAATCGAATTTAAGAACGCAAATAATGGACCCATATACAGAATTTCCTTATGTTGAGCCATTCCAACATGAAATTCATATATATCCTTGACTAAATGATTAAAACCTCACGATCTAAGCTTATAGATTTGAGATGAAGTATATACAGAATTTCCTTATGTTGAACCATTCCAACATGAAATTCATATATATATCCTTGACTAAATGATTAAAACCTCACGATCTAAGCTTATAGATTTGAGATGAAGTATAATTTCCTCTCCCTTAATTATAGCAAAACAACTTTTTTCCCAATTGAAACCTTTTGTTTTCTATAATTAACATTGCTAGCTTGCAATACTTATCATAATTATCATGCTCCCACTAACATGATGATTATTAGCATAACACTTATGCTCCCACTAGCTTTGACATGTACTCAGAAAGCTTGACTTCTAGAAATCAATACTTTATTGACTTTCTGACCAAAGTTCAGATTTCTGATACTAGATTGTTTTGATAAGACTTTATCAAAAAACATACACCTTCCCTTAGATAGCACATTTGTGTGTCTAAACAATTATGAAGAGGGATGCCGTAATCATAATGGTTAGACCTTTTTGCCACTTCTCACAAGTCCAAGTTAGTGTGCCGGTAAACCACACATGCTCCACTAACGACTTTGAGAATGCAAATATCCCAATTGCTATCTAGCTAAAATCTACTTAGTGGAAGTGTTTCCTCACCATCATTTTCATGAATCAGAGAGAAACCTTATGACACTTAGATTTATTGGTGTATGAGTTCCTACCCATATGAATTTGTCAAAACCATAATCACAAGACAAGGATAATGACAAATCCAAAACCATATGGATTGAACTCAATCTTAATTTCTTGCCACCTGGCAGCTCAAGGGCCTACCATTGCTTCCAAGTTGTTGTGCAACACATTGAGAACTCTAAGAACTCATATGCAAAGCCAACTTTAACTAGAATGGGCACAGAATATGTCAACACGATAGGTTATAAACCTCAAGTCATGTGCTAGTGAAGAACTTCAGGTTTCATTCTTGATTAGTTCTTGAGAATTTCAAGACCTTTAAGACTCCCACTGTCCTCTTGACCTATAAGACTCCCTTGTCAAACATCCAAGAGATAGTGCAGATTCTAATCAAGACAAACACTTCACACAATTGGCCTTAGTTGGTCTTTGTTTTATCCAAAACATCACAACTTACCAATTTCAAATGTACACGAGTAGAAAACTTTTACTCTTACATTTGATAAGTGTTTTAAACCTTCTTTAAGACATGTCACTCAAATTACAATCTTGGAGTACGACTCTAAGACTTGTATTGGAACGAAGTATGACTCATCTTCTTGATTTAACCATTTCAACAATTCAAGATCCCTTCTTCTTAGTCATAAGAATGCACTAAGACTTCCTTAGAGAACTAATTTTGATATGGTTTCTTAATCATTAAGATGATCACAAAACTGATACTAAAGTACTCTCCCATCTTTTCAGATTTGAGAAACTTTTATCCTTCTGCCTAATTTGATTCTTCTTATCCGCTCTGTTATGCATTGGAACCTTTTCCAATGTCTCAGAGTTACACTTAAGCTTGTAAGTATAATCATATTTACTGAACTCTAGTAAAATATGACGAATAGCCTTATATCTTTTGTGGTGGACTTAATCAGTGCACATGACTATGTACTCGATCCCTTAGTCCATTACTTGACTCACACATCCATGTGAATAAGTAATTAGTCTTAATTTTTCCAATACTTGAAAAGTTCTCATTCATCATGCTATACAACTTGCATGATTCCAAGTCCCGGTCCAATTGAGACTTTGGATGATGAGAATCTTTCCTTATTTGGTAAATTTAGACATTACCATAAATGAAGGAATCAATTTCATATTTCCACTCTTGCTATTAATGGAATCATATAAGCAACAATTTTTTCCTCAAATGCCATTGTAAGGATATTTTTAAAATAAATAAAATAAAAATTTTCTTTTATTTTAAAACTATGCGGAAAAACTTATCCTTACAATCCATATAAAAACTTGTTGTTATCTATTCCTTAGCAATATCTCATAACTCCTAAGAAGTAGCTCAAGAATCCGATTTTCAAACTACGCGATAGAAATCCATCTATGCGATCAGATTCAACATATTCTTTCTTTAAGTTCCTTTACTTTTCTTTGATTCTTAAAACATTACCATGTGACCCAGTCACATCATGCATCAAGAATCTCAGAATAGAAACTTAACAGAGTTAGAGTAGTGGACTTTACCTGAAGTAGAGTCAACCTTATTGACTTTAACACCCTTAGGTAAATTTGGCAGCTTCGCAAATAATGACCCTTTCTTTGGCAATATAAACATATGGACCCTTTGATAATGGTACACGGGACTATCACAGACTTAGCTTTTCTCTTTACCATTTGTTCAACCGAGTTGACTATGGCCGATCCCTTTCCATTGGGAAGAGAATGCTTTTTCTGTATTTCCAGTGTCACCATTGTCAATGTCCATAAAGTTTCAGGAAGTTGATCTTAACAATAGATAAGATCATTAAGGGTCTTGTCATAGTCTATTTCATAGGTGTCCCAAAGGAACTCACTATGTGACTTAGAAAGTGATTGAACCACCAACTTTCTCAAGACATTGACACCCAACTCTCCCGGCTTGTCAATATGTGACTACATCTCCAAGATGTGATCACACCTAGACCTTGTCTTGCCAATAGGGTTCGAGTGACCTTAAATTTTTCAAGAACTTGTGGGTTAGGGAGAATAATTGGAGGAGGAGAGAGAAGTATGATATCCATGGGACATCATCTTCATTTAGGAAAGCTTGTTTCAAGAGATTTGGGAAGATCATAAATGTCTAAACCAGACATGTTTTGGGAGATATTCAAGATAGTTGATTTAAAATCCTTAATATGACACCCAATATGAAATATTAAGGATAGGACCCAACAGACTATTTTATAACTTAGAAGAGGTATGCCGTAATCCAAGCTATAAAACAATTTGAAGGTAGGTGAATGACGATTCACCAATTTCCACCAAGATAAACGAAATGTATTATTAGGTTTTAATTGGATTTGAAATTCCTAGATCTTTTGAGATTCATTGAACTGTTCAATGGCATGTTTCAATCTCGAGTGTGCCCTTCAGGTTTTGTGACTGGGATGCCGAGGATCACAAAACAAGGTGTGAAGTAACCATGCAAATTACTTGGTACCCTTAAGTGTTTACCCCTCAATCGATGTGCCGGTTAACCACACACGCTCCATCGATACTATGATAAACATTAAGTTACCCTTTGCCTACCTTGTTAAATACGAGTTAGTGTGCCGGTTAACCACACACGCTCCACTAACCGACTTAAACAAAGTGCAAAGTGTAATTTCATGGATTAGCACCTTATTCACATTTTCCTAAGTAACTAAGATTGGGAATTATTAAGAGTTTAGTTACTTAGTATTTATCATTAATACTTTTAATGAAGGGAGAATTATAGTCATGTCAAACCCGTTCGGCTAACGACCCTCCACCAGTCAAGCAAGCGGTGGGTGAGAGTGGACACCCATTAAGTTGCCATTTTATAGGCAACAACCTTATACCCACCTTATAGACCGGCTTCGTGAATGAGGCGTACTAGCGGTAAGACCGACTTTACTCTTATACATACATATATATATATATATATATATATATATATATATTATTAACTTATAATATTATAAAGTATAAGGGTTGAATTTTAACTTTTAAAATTCTAAGGGCTAACTTGGAATTAAAGTATTCATAAGAGAAAACTTTACAAATTCCAAAACTTGAGGGCAAGTTTTGAAACTATTCAAAACTAATTAATTCCATAACTTACGTGTTTAAAGTAGTTTTAATCCAAAAACTCTTCAAGTTCCATAACTTGAGGACAAATTATGGAAGACTTTAAACTAATAAAGAATTAACTTTTTCTTTATTTTATAACTTATGAAATTAATTAAGGTTACATTATTTTTTTTTATATTTATTTAATGAAGAGACTCTTGGTCCTCCATAACTTGAGGACAAATTATGGTGTCATAACTCCAATTAATTAGAACTAGACTCTTCATTTTGTAACCTTTGCCAACTTTATGAGTTTTATGAGTCTTTAATGTGACTCTTCATGTAACTTGAGGATAAGTTACACAAACATATTTTATACTCAACTCTTAGATTAAAATGGATTGAAAACAACTATTTCATTCAACTTTTTCTATTAATCTAAGAAACTCATAAGAACAAGATAATTCAAATCAAAATTTTTCATGTAATTAGTCTAACCTTTAAACTAATACAAAACATGAATCTATTGACAATTATCTTTGAAAATGGATTAGCATGAACATTACCACATCAAAAACAAGTTTATAAGTTCAAAAACAACTTAGGGTAATGTTCCTAGTCCATTTCTAGCCAAAAACCTCGAAAGTATGCTGTCTGGGGTCCAACTCGTCGAGTGCATGAACACAACTCGGCGAGTTGGATGCATTTTGTCTTGGACTCGTCGAGTCCCTTCATGGACTCGGCGAGTCTGCTGGGCTGACAACACCAATTTCGATTATTTCAGCTTCTATTGCAGGTATAACAAGAAAACAAGCCTAGGCTCTGATACCACTGTTGGGTTATGAGCATTCTAACACTCCTAAGTGTACATGCAACCCTAAATACCTTGGATTTATGTTTTCTCTATTATACATGCAAATATGAACATCCAAGGTATTATCCTAATCTAGCATACAAAATTATCAATATAACAAGATAGAATACATACCTTTTTGATGTAGAATGTCTTCATGAAGCTTGAGTGCCTAGTGCCCCAAGTGTGACACCTCAAATGGTTCACACAACACCAAATACACTTGGAATAACTTGAGAGAATTCTACACTTCATAAAATCGGCTAGCCCTCTCTAGAATAATCTAGTGGCCGATTTTGTCAAGAATAAGATCTTTATATAGTGTTACAATTAGGGCAAACCCTAATTGTCATGACTTTCCATTTCCTTGGATCCATGGGTTCAAATACACCATGGAGCATCCAAGGAGCATCATATGGGTTTTGGCCCAACTAGATAATCCATGGAGCATTAGCCCACTATACAAGTATGGATGATTTACACAATCAACCCATATATTTAATTAGTCTTCTTTTGATCACTTAATTAATCCTAGATTAATTCTTGATCAATACTAATTAAATAATCTTATTATTCTTATTATTAATATACTAGAACTTATAATATATTAATAACCATAAGTGTCTTATTTCTTTCATTATAGTCTATCCAAGTGCATGATGCCATGCAACCCAAATGGACCATGCCGGGTCGGGTCAAGTCTTACCAATTATAGTTATGGACTTAGACATTAATCCAACAGAATATGTATCTAGTTTGAGAGCTAGCTTTATGAGGGTCAGATAAATAGCCTACGTCTGCATAATCAATCAAGCCTTGGTTTGAATTGTTAGGATAAAATAATCCTACTTCAGTAGTTCCTATAAAGTATCGAAAAATTTGTTTGATCCCATTCCAATGTCTTCTTGTAGGGGATGAACTAAACCTTGCTATCAAGTTTACAGTGAAAGAAATGTCGGGTTTGGTACAATTGGTAAGATACAAAAGAGCCCTAATTGTATTTAGATATGGTACTTCTGAACCAAGAACTTCTTCATTTTCTTTGTGGGGATGAAATGGATCTTTGTCAATATTTAATGATCTATCAACCATTGGGGTGCTTAAAGGTTTGATGTTGGCCATATTGAAATGTTTCAAGACTATTTCTATATAATTTGATTGGTGTACAAGTATTCCGTTAGGCATATGTTCTTTCTAAAAACCAAGAAAATATTTGGTTTTTCCAAGATCTTTCATTTTAAATTCTTCTTTAAAAGTTCAATCATTTTAAGGATTTCTTTATTCATTCATATGATGCTCAGATCATTAACATACACCGTTATGATTACATACTCAGATGTTGTTTACTTAATAAATACACATGGACAAATAATATTATTTTTATAATATTTACTTGTTAAATAATCGTTTAAGAGATTGTACCACATATGTCTAAATTACTTTAAACCATACAAAGATCTTTGTAATTTGATATAATACATTTATTTGTGTTTTGCACTTAATGCTTCTGACATTTTAAATACTTTAGGGATTTTCATATAGATATCACTAGGGATGAGCATATGATCCATTGGACCGGACTAAACTGAAAAGAAAACAGGACCGGACCCGAACCAGACCGGATATTCTTATAAGTGGGCCAACTTTCGGGTTTTGTTTTTTACAATAACCGAGTTTTGATTTTGGACCGGAAAACCAAATGTTATTACATTTTTTGAGTGACATAAATTCAAAGAGTACACAAAAAAACCTATGGATTCAAGCGTCTCTTCCCAAGTCAACTTATATTGTTGATATTTTTTTTGGGTTCTTTATCTCGCATTCCACTGTTGGTCGATGTACAATATGTTATTAATCTTCTACATTCTAAAAAAGTGTAATTTTTATAAAAAAAATGTTGTTATAAAAAAGGAATTGCATATTTTTAATTAAAGATGTATTTTTTTAAAAAGAAAATGTAGTTTTTTAAAAAATAATGTAGTTTATTTATCAAATGAGGTGTTTGTTGCTTTTTTTTACAAATAAAAGCTGCTAAGTGTAGTTATTTTATTAAAAACATCCTTTTAATAAAAAACTGTTAAAATGATTTTTTTTAATAAATAGTGCATATTTTTGTCCAAAACAATACTGCTAAAGTCTAATTCGATCCAAAAACCGAAAACCGGTTTGGTACCCGGAACTGGACCAGACATGTAACAACATACATTTTTAAAACAAATTTTCATTTTTTTAAACATACATTTACTCATAAAATAATGTCAAAACATAATGTATCATATGTTATCATCACAAATCATATCCCAGAATCTTAAAACATAAACTCCACGAGTGTGTACGGATCATGTCGGTGCCTTCCCTCGATCATCACTAGACCCTGAAACACGTAACACAACAAATGTAAGCATAAATGCTTAGTGTGTCTCAGCGGGACCCTCCAGTCTCGTAGCTCGTTGGACCTTCTGGTCCGGTCATAGCTCGTTGGACCCTTCGATCCGGTCTATATCGTTAGACCCTCCGGACCGATCTACACAGTTCATATCATACATATATCAAAGCACATAATCTCATACATACACATAGCACACAAGACCCTCCGGTCTACACTTAGATACCACTCTAGGTAATGTATAGTGAGAAGACTCACCTCGAATATATCGGATAATCTCGCACACGTATACACTGATCTAGCCTCCGCCTAAACACATAAACAATTATCTCAAATCAATAACGACTCTCCATGCTAGACTAGTCTCTTCCATGTTCTTTAAGAAGGCTAAAAGACCATTTTACCATTCAAATGGCCCAAAAGTCCAATTGTTGACCAAACCCTAAAAGTTAACAAAAGTCAACGGTTAAACTTTGGCCATACTCGTCGAGTGCACTCGTGTGACTCGGTGAGTCCATGCATATCCTCTTCGCCCTTGGTCCTCACTCGAATCGCTGAGTCAACCCTACACTCAACGGGTTATCACAGGTCGCGAATCGCGGGGCAACCCGACTCAACTCGTCGAGTCCTCTTATGGACTCGACGAGTTCCTCCCATGAAAACACTCAAACGGTCTTCTGAGGTCAGATATGCTTCTCCAAAATGGACTCTAAGCTCTCTAGGGTTTTATCATGGGAGTAGTGGTTGCAAATGACGGCTATAAGGGCCTTTAAATAAGGCTCAGGCCATGAGATTTAGGGTTTCACTTTACAACACGGACTCGCCAAGTCCACGCATCGACTCGTCGACTCCGATCATTAATCCATACAAGAATTTGCGATCCTACTCGGCGAGTCTGAGCGTCAACTCGTCGAGTCCCTCGATAAAAATAAAAATAAATAATTAAAATAAGATACCTAGGAATTCGGATGTTACAAGACGCAATACACCCGAAACTAGTCCGATTTTCTGGTAAGGTAATTCACAGTTTTCATTCTTCAGGTTTTCAGTTTTCAGGCTGGTTTCGTCCGAGTCCGGCCCATTGTTCGTCCCTAGATATCCCTATCAAGTTATCCGTACAAGTAAGTTGTAACAACATCCATAAGACGTATTTCTAAATTTTCAAAGACTACCAAGCTGATTAAATATCTAAAAGTGGTTGCATCTATTACCAGTGAATAAGTTTCCTCATAATCAGTTTCAGGTCTTTGAGAGATACCTTGAGCCATAAGCCTAGCCTTGTATCTCAACATTTCATCTTTCTCATTTCTTTTTGTATGAATATCCATTTATACCCTAATGGTTTCACAACTTCAGGTGTGAGGATAATGACCCTGGCAACCTTTTTTTTAAGAGAATTTAATTCAACTTGCATAGCCTCTTTCCACTTAGCTTAATCATTTCTTCATTAAAATTAAATGATAGATTGTGTTTCGGGATCATCATTCATAATATCACATGCAACTGAATAAGAAAATATTGCACTTATACTATGAGTTTCATCTTGGCCATATACTCTATTTTTTGATGATAGTTTATTGCAACATCTTCCTCTCTTGGGGGAATTTTTATATTTTGTGTTTCTCCAGGAACATTTCCTCATGATCTAGTGCTTTTTCTACACCTCTTTTTTGCATGGGTTCTTATCCTTAGAACCAAATGGCCTTCAACGCTTCTGGAATGTTTAAGACTCTTGAGTGACTTTATCATTAGATTGTCCATATGGATTTTCAATTTGAGTTGGAACATCTAGTATATATGAATTAGTCACCCATTTTGTGTCAACAAATCCATCAGGTAATTGATTTTTCATTTATTGGAAATGCATTATCTTTTGAACTTCCATTTAACATTGCTTTGTATGAGGGTTAAGATATGATAAAGAAAGCTCAAGCCATGAAACATCCTATTCTAGAATCTTCTTTTATCCCCTAAAAATGGGAAATTTACACCACAAATTGTCAATAAGCTAGGCGTGTTGTAAAAACATCACATATTAAAGGTTCAAGACAAGATATCATATAATAGAGACTAACTCATAACCAACATATATTCTCAACCTTCTTTGAGGACCTATTTTTGTTTGTTTTAGTGGTGTAATGGGGAAATATACTGCACACCCAGATAATTTATTATATTATTGAATTCTTTGAAGGGGTGATGATTATGATGGCATGTGTGGAATATGAAAGATCTAGTGAATCATCATACAAATCAAGAAAACATGGAGTAAATAAATCTGGTTTAAGCTCGCATTAGTTTTTGATAGAAAGAGTACAAATGGGTTTGTCATTTCTCTCTCTAAAACAAACACACCAAAATGATCATTACATAAATGAGTGTCAGTCACTTCCTATTTATATGAAAGACAACTCATTACAAAATACAAGAATGTAATCCAAAATACATCCAAGTGTAACTTTGCACACTAACATTCTCCCCCTTAATGTTAGGATTGGATGTCCCCGCTTCAATATCCAACGAGATCGCGCGATCAAGACGAAACTCCCTCTTGAAATGATATCGGTCTTTAAATCCACAAATGAATACCCGAAGCTTTGAATACCCACTTATCATTCTACCCCTTTTTATAATAAAAAAAAGTGAATATAAAACCCATTAAGGGTGAGAAATGCCCGATGAATAATCTTTGCATAACTCTCACTTGATGTGTACCAAAAATGAAACACCAAAAAACTTGCATGGTAAAACAATCACGAAAAAGTCTTGGAAAATTTCACTTGTGAAAATTTTCGACTTTTGGGTGAGACTTGCAAGAATTTCCAAAATCTGGGTAAAAACTGTCACTTTCAGAATTTTGTAGGGACCCATTGCGCCAAAAATAGCTTAAGATGCGAAACACTCCCCCATTTGCGAAACTCGATATAAAGCGTTAAGCCGCATTAACTGTAGGGAATGAACTTTTAAATTCTTCAATTTCTCATCTTGGTTAGTCCACTTTTGAATTTGGGTAATTTCTGCCAAAATGTTGAAACTGCAGGACTAAATGAGAAAAAAATTCACCTTGCATAATACTTTTACTCCAGGAAATATATTTGGGGATGTGGTTGCGAGTGGTGCAGATTGTCTGGCACCGTCCATGGATCCAAGTACTCTCAATACTATGCCTCCTGTTATTATTGATGGTGAAGATCCTACAACGGGTGATGATGTAGCAACCAATGATCATGTCCAAACCAGAGATAACACTTTTTTCTCTTCACAAAACCTTCAACGCTCTGATCACTTAGATAACTTATAAGAAGAAAATGCCGCTTTCTATTCAAATTTCATAAATTGGGCTGGTGATGTCTTGTCACCGAACAATACTGGTGGATCTACTCAATTTCAAAAGAGTTCCAAAGAAAGTTTTAAACTTTAACCTATAGAGATGAAACGTAAAAATTGAGAGTCAAATGGATCTGTAATGTTTATAGGATTTATGACTCAACAACATGCCATTCAAAAACATACTCTTGAACTATTAGAGTCAGATACATCTACTGGCAATCAAAGCCAATATTTTAGTATCAATGCAGCTATAGGTTTGATTAATCGAATGGTTGATGATGGGATAATGACAACTGAGAATGAGTTGTGGTGCTTTGCAATGAGTTTGTTTGAAGATCCAATAAAAAGAGAATTGTTTTTAACTCTCCTAAACAATGCAGGTAGGCCGGCATGGCTAAATTATAAGAATAACATTGGCAAATAATTTTTTTTTGTTTTAATGTCATCGATGATTCATTATTCATCAATTTTTTTTTAAATTTTTTTTAGTGGGTCATTCATTTGGATATTGTTCTATTTCAATTGTTAATGCTACATATTTGATTTGTGATGTGTTGTGTTATGATTAGTTTAAAGTTTATATATGATTATTGCATATTTTATACTTATAAAAATCATGTTGAATAGGTGTAAGTGTGTAAATGGATATCGAAAGATGGAAGACGAGAAGGAAATTGTATCGTTTAAAACTATTATCGAACACATGCTCTTCAAGTGTTCTAGTTGCTGCATACTTTTTCAGATACATGTATAAGGAACCTTGTATTGCATCAAATCAAATAGGAGTGTCTTGGATGAATGAAATTTTGAAAGGTCATCCTATTAGATGTGTTGATGCGTTTAGAATGCACCCAAATGTGTTTCTACAAACAGCTAAAGAACTTTAATTATAGTATGGACTGGAATCAACTGTTAAAATTTTGGTTGTTGAAAAGTTCGGGATTTTTTTGTACACTCTTGCTTTAGGTGTGTCCAATAGAGATGGTGGGGAACAGTTTCAACGATCGATGGATACGATTAGTAGATCCTTTCATGATGTTCTAGAGGAAAAAGATTCAAAGGTCTAGCACGTGACATTATACGACCGAAATATCCAACCTTCCAACTTTACCTCCACAAATCAAGAATGATAAAAGATACATGCCATATTTTAAGATATTATATTAAGATATTTCATTTAATTTTTTTTATACAATATTGTTACTAATTTGAAATTGCATTTAGGATTGCATCGGATGTATCGATGGTACACACATAGTGGCATGCATCACTGAATCTCAAAAATTTTGGTATATCGGTAAAAAATGGTTCCCTAAATTTAATGTAATGGCAACTTGTTATTTTGATATGTGTTTTACCTTTGCATCTGTTGGATGTGAGTGATCTGCACATGACACACGTGTGTTCCTTCATGCTATTAACACGCCATCAATATTTTTTCCCAAACCACCTGAAGGTAAATTATCATAATTATGTTTGTTTTTTTTCCTATTATTATATACATTTAATGTTATAGTTTCTTATTTTTCACAATTTTAACAGGTAAAGATTATTTTGTTGATTAAATCTATTCAGATAGAAATTGATATATGGTTTCGTATTTCAAGACAAGATACCATAAATATCAATTTGAAAATGAGTCTCCAGCTAATATGCAGGAAGCTTTCAATCGTTCCCATTCATTATTGCGAAGTTGTATTGAAAGATAATTCAGAATCTTAAAGAGTAGATGGAAGATACTCAATGGAATGCCTAAACATAGTGTGCAAACTCAGATTGACCTTATTATGGCCACATTCGCTTTTCATAACTACATTCGTTGTAGCTCTGAGGAAGATATGTTTTTTAATTCTGTTGCAGAGCATCTTGATTGTGTAACAATTGATGAGCTTCATGATGTCCGTAGTAGTTACATGAGTAATGAAGACTTTTATGAATGATCTAATAATATGAAGCGCGATCGTAATGATATTGCCATTTTAATATAGAATGTTCGACGTTGATGATTTTATTACTAGATTTTTATGTTGCAGTATGTATGACTCTAGATTTTGTGATAGTACCAAGTTATCGAACATTTCTTAGTTTTTGAAAAAGAACAATTTAGACAAACAGTTTTTCATTATTATTTTTCTATTTTATATTTACAAGATGTCCTTTTAGGTAATTTTACATGTTTTAAACGCTTCCAGCTACTTTTTCTAAACACTTATGTAACAAATAAAAGCAACAGATATCCGCTACCAGCTACCCACTAATCGCTACCCTCTACCCGCTATTCGCCACTCACTACCAGCTAGTTTTGTTGAACACAACGTATGGGTGTGTTCGACACACAACTTTTAAGAGCTTGTAGCATATACCTTTTAACAAAACGCTCAAAAAAAGATGAAGCTTTTTTTGGCAGCATTGGGCTGTATGAGCGTTTAGCTTTTAGAAAAATCAAATGCTCCAAATTTCAAACGTTACTACAAGAAGCGTTCAATCAATGGTTCCAGCCTAGTATCACAAAATTACTAAATTGCCCATAAGAAATTCGCGTATCTAATCATGCCGTTCTTATTTCACCCTGAACCCCTAACATGATTCCCTCTCCATCGCCTCTCAAGAAGAACCTCACAACTGTCGGACCTATCCCTCTCCTACGTAGTTAAGATCCTCTCCCGCATAGTGAAGAATCTTCATAAAACAGGTAGCTTTTCAATTCATATGGATGCTTTGTCATAGAATTTAAATATTTTCATCTTCATTATAATACTACTTTATTGTTTTTTTTTATCAATCTAATGAAGATATGTATGATACTTAAATTTGGTTCGTAGTAAAATAAGTTGTGAATGATATTTTTAATCATGTTTACCAAAAAAGAGTATAAAAAAACACATGAGATTTTAATTTCACAGTGTTGGTTTTGTCATAAAAACACATGTGGAAGTTGATAGGATCACAAAATTTCTTTTCGCTTGCCCATGACATTAATTACATTGAGGGTTCCTGTACTGGTTTAATTAGCAAATTGTAGGTGAATTTTAATACGTCTGTAGCAAAATAAGATTATATAGTACTTAAAAACTAGATAGCTCCCTAAGAGAAGAAATTATGGTCAAAATTTAATGTTTGACCATGGACCATTTACCTATTATTGTTCCAACAAACATATAACTGTATTTTCCATTGAAAGAACATCAGGTAGCTAGGTTCCACATAATTGTATTTTCCATTGAAAGAACATCAGGTAAGTTCCCAAAAGAAGAAATTTTAGATTTAGACCATTTTGCTCCTTGGGTTTGTTTAATCCTATTGTGGGTTTCATGGTGCTGATGGGTATAGAGTAAAAATAGTTGTGTGTCTCAATTAAGTGTATATATATATATATATATATATATATATATATATATATATATATATATATATATATATAGTTCATTCTTGAAGCATGAAAATCTCTGTTTTGAACCATTTTACCCCTTGGGTTTGTTTAGTCCTATTGTGCGTTTCTTGATGCTGATGGATTTAGAGTACAAGTTATTGCGTGTCTCAATTAAGCATGTATATATACGGTTCATACTTGAAGCATGCAATTGCAGTTTTGGACCATTTTTCCCTCTGGGTTGGTTCAATCTTGTTATGGGTTTCCTGATGGGTTTAAAGTAAAAGTTGTTGTGTGTCTCAATTAAGCATATATATTGTTCATTATGTCAGGTCATGTGGTTATAATTTTTTTAATAATCAGTTATTTGAATTCAAAATCAGGTACTATGAACTTGAATAATGACAATAGAAAATAATGTGATTGGCCATATACGTCTGTCATGATTTTGTGTGATATATTAAATAAGAATATATCATGAAGAATGGTCGTACCTCACCAATTAAATGGCAAGACCTTCAGCCAATTTTTTAAAAAGATGCTAATATCAAGTTAAATAACTACAAATCGTTAAAGAACAAGCACGATAATATGCGAAGATACTACAACCTTTGGAAGTCGTTAAAAATTGGTGAAACTGGTTTAGGTTCGAATGAGAGTATACGACAACCAAATTGTTCGGAAGAATGGTGGGACAAATAAATGAAGGTAAATTTTTTTTTTTACTAATAGGTAATTTGTCATTATTTTGAAAACTAACAGGAAATAGAATATATTATATAGGGAAACCCGAATGTTAAGGGAATACGAAAAAAACAACCTTCTTTAGAGCTACAAGAAGCATAGGATCATATATTTGGGGATGCGGTTGCAAGTGGTGCAGACTGTGTGGCACCGTCCATGGATCCAAGTACTCTCAATACTATGCCTCATGTTATTATTGATGATGAAGATCCTACGATGGGTGATGATGTAGCAACCGATGGTCATGTCCAAACCGGAGATAACACTTTTTTCACTACACAAAACCTTTAATGCTCTGATCACTTGGATAACTTATAAGTAGAAAATGCCGCTTTCTTTTCAAATTTCATGAAGTGGGCCGGTGGTGTCTTGTCACCGAACAATACTGGTAGATCTACTCAATTTCAAAAGAGTTCCAAAGAATGTTTTAAACTTAAACCTATACAGATTAAACGTAAAAATAGAGAGTGAGTTGGATCTGTAATGTTTATGAGATTTATGACTCAACAACATGTCATTCAAAAACATACTCTTGAACTATTATAGTCAGATACATCTACTGGCAATCAAAGTCAAGATTTTAGTATCAATGCAGCTATATGTTTGATTAATCGAATGGTTGATGATGAGATAATGACAAATGGGAGTGAGTTGTAGTGCTTTGCAATGAGTTTGTTTGAAGATCCGGTAAAAAGAAAATTGTTTTAACTCTCCTAAACGATGCAGGTAGGCCAACATGGCTAAATTATAAGAATAACATTGTCAAACTATTTTTTTTTTGTTTTAATGTCATTGATTATTCATTATTCATTTTTTTTTTAATTTGAGTGGGTCATTCATTTGGATATTGTTCAATTTCAATTGTTAATGCTACATTTCTGATTTATGATGTGTTGTGTTATGATTAATTTAGAGATTATATATGATTATTGAATATTTTATACTTATAAAAATCATGTTGAGTAGGTGCATGTGTGTAAATGGATATCAAAAGAGAGAAGAAGAGAAGGAAAATGTTTCGTTTAAAACTATTATCGAACACATGCTCGTCAAGTGTTCTAGCTGCTGCATCCTTTTTCAGATACATGTATAAGGAACCGTGTATGACATCAAATCAAACATGAGAGTCTTGGATTAATGAAATTTTGAAAGGTGATCATATTCGATGTGTTAATGCATTTAGAATGCACCCAAATGTGTTCCTACAACTAGCTAAAGAACTTGAATTAAAGTTTGGAGTGGAGTCAAGTGATAAAATGTCGGTTGTTGAAAACTTGAGGATTTTTTCGTAGACTCTTGCTTTAGGTGTGTCCAATAGAGATGTTGGGGAGCGGTTTTAACGATCGGGGGGTTACGATTAGTAGAGCATTTCATGAAGTTCTAGAGGTAAGAACTTCTAGAGGCAAAAGATTCAAAGTTCTAGCACTTGACATTATATGACCGAAAGATATGTTTTTTAATTTTGTTGCAGAGCATCGTGATTGTGTTCCAATTGATGAACTTCATGATGTTCGTAGTAGTTACATGAGTAATGAAGAGTTTTACGAAAGATCTAATAATATGAAGCGCGTTCGTAATGATATTGCCACTTTAATATGGAATGCTCGACGTCATGATTTTATTATCAGATTTTTTATGTTGCAGTATGACTTTAGATTTTGTGATAGTACCTTGTTATCGAACATTTCCTAGTTTTTGAAAAAGAACAATTTAGACAAACAGTTTTTCATTATTATGTTTCTATTTTATATTTACAAGATGTCATTTTAGGTAATTTTACATGTTTTAAACACTTTCAACTACTTTTGCCGAACACGTATGTAACAAATAAAAACAACAACTATCTGCTACCAACTAGTTTTTGTCGAACTGTATGTTTGCTCTAAACTCTTTTTAACTAGCTTTTGGCTATCTTGGTAATTAATACTGTTTACTCTTGAATATCTTTAATTTTAAACCCCAAAATCCAAAATGCTAAGAAGATCGATATACCCTAGCCATTAACCTTGAATAACCAATGCATACACTCAAAATTATGTATGTATTTCAAACATCTTACACAACCATTTTAAACTCCTGAAAAAAAAAAGACTAATTTATTTTGCAGCACACTTTGATAAACCCAGACTTTTATTCCAGTCTACAGATAATTTACTCTCTATGATGAGTATGATCACCAACATTCATAAAACTTGATATCAACACGTAGCCTGAAGTACACTTCCCCTTCGTAAGAATCAGTCATAATAGTTGCAATTCCCCGATGCATGAAGAAATCTCCAGTCCCACCAACCACCGATATATCCCTACTCTTCACCATAATCGGATCAGCCCCAATGAAGTTTATGGTTCCTTTATGCTGTGCACTATTCAACACAAAAGAAAACCCTAGCCAAGCAGTAAATGTGTTCTTGGTGTCATAAAAATACATCCCTTGAGCCCGACCTACTGGAGCAGAATGAAAGTTGTTGTCTAACGTGATTGGATCATCAAAAACTGCTATATTCCCAAAATGAAACTTGTCTGCTAATATTGTGAGGTTTCCCCATTGGGGTGCGCCTACAATAGCAGAAGTTGCATTAGCAGCATTTTGACCATTATAGATAACGTCATGAAAATATAAAACTAAGTTTTTGCATGGATAGTGCTGTTTTTTTATGCCTGTATATGCTGATGATCCTAAAAAGAAGAAGAAGAAGAAGAAGAAGAAGAAAAATTGTCGTGCTTCCATCTAGAATTGAGGTATTGAAATTCAACTAGACAGAAAAATGAGAGATATAGAAGAGGTCTGTGGGTTCTCAATCTATCAGTCCGTCTCTTTATATAGGGTGGCAACCGGTGGTTCATGGATAATCTAAGTGGATTATATATCATACCAATTGCAATATAAATGATTAAATTCTGAGTATTAAGTCATGTTATTATATTCATGCATATGGTAAGATAAAGTTATTAAATCTAAAGCAAGTTGACATAACATCATTGATAATGATTGTACTTTATCTATTCCCCCACGTGAGTAAAGTAATACATAATCTCATAGTGTTCCGTATAGTATGCGTCCAATAGTTGAAAAATGGAATTAAACGAACTTCCGTATACTACGTGATTTTCGGCATGTTTCATTTTTTTAACCACAAATATTTTTAACTAACAAGATAGTAGGATAAAAAGCACATTTTCTTCACTATATTTAAAGTCACATGATATGCACAAATGATCCACTCTGAAAGTCTAATAGAAGATGAAAAATCCATATCTCATTATCGAGCAACAGAAAAAACGAGGAGACAATAGAATAAATAGTGATAAATCATTTTAACCTTATCAACAAAAGTTTTTCTTATTAGTGTGTTTCATGTTAGGATAGCAAATATGACAAAGAAGAGAGTCCACATCAACCTCTCTTTATCCAATAAATTTGGTAGGCACCATGACGTCAAAACATTTAACTTGATTGTAACTAAATAATTTCATGTAGTTGTATTATCCCTCGCAAGCACTTCTATCATTTTGCTCTAAAGAACAACCAATTGCAAAATCTCTTTCAACTCGGTCCATTAATGTTCATCTTGTCCGATTTCAACACGAACACCTTGACCAGATTTGGAGTGGAAGTCGATCAACTGCGTATTGAACACCGAAGGAGAAAATCTTGGGAACTGTTATTTAAAATGACTTTAAATTGGGCGAGATGTGGCAATATTGAATCATCAATTAAGTTTGGATAATGCTTGATATTTTTTAATAATTATTTTTAGATATTTAATAGAGATTCTTATAAATTTTATTAAAATTGGTATTTTTTACATGAGTAAGGAAGTTAACAAGATTATCCATTTTTGGAACAGTGGAAGACAGCCAACTTACAAGTTGCTAAAAGACAGAATATTAAATAACACAATGTTGGATCCTTTGGGGCCAACTAGAAAGCAAAATTCCATTTTATATCTTCCTCATCTTTTAATACTGGCCTATCCATTATCATTTACTTACATCATCTTACAATAAGAAAGATCGTGCTTAATTCTGGTTCCAATTCGGATACATGAAAATAGTTAATACAAAAATCAAATACAATATTTATACGGTCGTAATGGGCATTATGAAAACCTCAAGTTCGAACATTAAATAAGATATTAGTAGAAAAATTAGTGCTATGTAGTCTAATGAATGCAAACAAACTAATAATTTTTAATTTAAAAATTGATATGAAAATAGTTTGTCTTTTATAAACAACTAATAATTATATTAAAATGTCCACTAATTATCAATTAACATGAAAAGTATAAAAATATCTTTTGTTATTGTGGTTGGTAATTAGTCGGGTTAAATCTAATAAGTTATTATTAAACTATATTTATGGACGTTTATGACATATACCTTTAGTAATTACTGTTTTAACATTAACTATGCTTTTAAATTTATTAAAGCATCATATTTTTAAGATACACTTAATTGTAATATAGTATTTTTAAAATTTTAATTGCTTTTTGAAAAATATATTCCATCTAAATATTGAAAATTATTTTGTATTTAGATATATAGATATAAATACAAGGTGTAGAGAATTTGGGAGAATTGAGAACGGTTGGAGAGAGAAAGTCGAGTTGAGCAAAATATAGGCATTAGATTATTTGATCCAACAATTTGAACTGAAAAATATTCAAAAATATGGATATTAGATTTTTTGGATTCATATGCAGAAAATGATTTTCAAAATCGGATATTCAGATTATCCAATATCCGATAAACAATAATATGTTGTTATATATCTATTACCTCTCTCGATAAATGAAACCAAGAGCAATTTAATATCAATCTCATTATCATCACCTCTTTGGATATGTGAAACCTAGAGCAATTTAATATCAATCTCATATTTGTCATAATATAATACCTTTAATGAGACTCGCAACGCGAAGGGCTTGATGGGTCAAACCCTAAAAGCCTCGGGATTTATGCATATTTAAGTGCACATTCCCCTACGGTTTCGTCATTTATGAGCCACCATCCCAGAGAACATCCTCTTCTCGTAACCCTAGCATCCCTGATGCCTTGTAACCTTATTTGCTTCTTTAGTGTGAAGTTTTGAAGAAGAAGTGCTTTTGGTGATTATTTGAATCAAGCCACTAAAGTTTCTACATTCTTAGCATCTTATCTAGCTCGGTTAGTTTCCAAGATTCAACCTTTTTAGCTTTTGCATGTTAGATCTAGGATTGTGGTGTCATTTTTGTCCTTTAAATTTTGTGTTATTGGAGTTTGAAGAACTCTTATACTCATTAGAGATATTTTGATGCTTCTAGACCATTCTTTTTGGATAAAGAGGGTCATGCATGTGTTAACCTTGAGATATACACTTGGTTTTGACATTTTAAGGAATTCTTGGATTTAAGGTTTAGATTTGTGGTTTATTCGGCCTTAATGATAGATAATGTTGGGAACTTTATCCATTAGGACCATTAGGAGATTTAGATTTGAAGGGTTGGACTTTTGGACTTAAGATATTAAGTCCTTAAAGAGTATGCTATTAAGCTAGTTTCACGGTCAGGCGGGTTTTGGAACTCACAACATGGAATCTTGGAAAATTGCTACTATTTTGTAGCAATGTGGTAGCAACATGATGGATCAATGGTCTCGACACGATCGTTGATTCTAAGTGTTGACTATTAACTGATTGACTTTTTAAGTAGTTTGACTTTTTGACCGGTTTGACTTTTGGTAAAATCTAGGATCAGGGGTTGTAGACTGAGGTTTGACCTCTTTTTTGGTTTATGTATTGTGTGTAGCTGATTCATACAAGTTCTTTGATTCAAATGAGTCTTCTCACTATATTGTGTAGGATACTAGGTGTCATGTTATGCTAGACTGTATTTGTGACTATTGTATAAAAGACTAGGGGGACCACACCACTTGTATGGAACACTATAGGGTACTCATAACACTTATATGAAAGACTATGGGGGAATCATAACATTTGTATGAAATACTATGTGGGGACTATATCATTTATATGAAAGACTATAGGATACCATAACAAGAAAGGCTACATGGGGACTGTAGCAATAGAAGTGGTTGTAAGATTGTTGTAGGGTCATAACATTCACCTATGTATGTGATATTTTGGGAAACTTATTAATCATTGTGCTTATTTTCTAAGTTTAATTTGTTTTAGGTTGTTTTGATAGCAAAGGGAAATACGCGACTTGATTGCATTGAATTTGCTGAGATTCATATTATGGATATTCACTTTGTTTTCACTATCTTTGGAAACCCTAATATATTTAAGGTTTATCAAATTAAGAACACATGGTTACTTATTTTCTTATGAATGGAATTTGGAATGTTATTTCATTTTTAAAACAAAAAAAAAATTAGTTTAAAATTTGTGACATTATAATATCATTACTTATGGAAATATTCATATTCATGAATGTATTTATGTATATACTATATTGGCTCTGGCCTCTTATATTGATACTAGATAAAGTACATTTCTTTAGACAATTTGAAAATTTTAACCATTAACTATTCAAAAAATAACAAAAAAAAATTGTTTTTCCAAAAATTAACCGTCATGTCCGTAGAGCGGCTTCTACAAAGTTGACATTAATTCGAATATAGGGATGTTTTGGTGATTTCCATGAGTCATAGTGATAGGTTTTATAGGTTAAAATAAATATGTTCTTGCCAAATTTCACTTAATATTTAAGGGCACACGCAACCTAAATGATCTATGTCATACACTTTGAATGCAACATAGTGTGAACAACAAAAACTAACATGAACCCTAATTAAAAATCTAGTATAATAAAAAACACAAGAGTTAGGGTTACATACCTTTGATTTGTTGTAGTAGACAAATCACTTTAATCCTTCCTTTGAAGAGCTTGGAAAGCTAGCACCAAAAGTATGATGCCTCTAATGGCTTACACCCAAATCCTCGAATTAGAAGACAATTAAGGTGAGAGGAGGAGACGAAAATTTCATTCTTAAGGCTTATGGGAAGTGCATTAACGAAATTAAGGTCATAAGGGGTCCTATTTATAGTTTAGGTAGGGTTGTAAATGAACCGAACGAACACGAACGGGGGCTTGTCCATGTTTGTTCGTTTAAGTTAGTCGAAAAAATAAACGACCACAAACAAATAAAAGAATGAGTTTTCTTGTTCATGTTCGTTTGTTTAACAAATTACATTGTTCATGTTTGTTCATTTATGTTCGTGAACATGCTAAACGAACATAAACAAATGAACATAAATGAACAAAGATAAACAAAAATAATTGAACCTATGTGAACAAAAATGAACAGATAATATAGTAATGTAATCAAACACAATTAAGAATATATGAACATAAAATAAACTTATATAAACGAACAACATAAATGGACGTTCACAAACATAATCGAACGAACGAGACCATCATTCATGTTCGTTTATTTATTAAATAAACGAACATAAATGAACTTCCCACCGAACGGTTCATAAACAGTTATTTGAACGTTCAATTCGTTTATAGCCCTAAGTTTAAGTAACTTGACCCGATTGTGCATGGTCCTTTTGGGTTGCCTTCACCAAAGCAACTTGATAGGATGATTTATGGAGAAAGAGGATTAATTATGATTTATTAATATATTATATGAATGATATATTAAAAGAGAAATCATATTGTTTAATTAATAATAGTCAAGAATTAATAGGAATTAATTTTGTGGCTAAAAGACATTAATTAAATAAAGGGGATTAGAATTGTCAATTGTGTGATAGTTGAATATTGGGCTAATAGACTCCATATTAGAGGGGTGGATGAAGTTTATGGGGAAACCCATTAGAAATCGTCCAAGGCCTCTAAGAAGGGAGTCCATGGGCTGCTTAGGGCCTAAGCAGTCAAATTAGGGTTTCCTTGTTTGATAACCCTAATAGCCTCACTATTTAAAGACCCCTAGAGCACCAAAAACGTGGCCAAGAGTTTCCTTAGGGTTTCTAGATGTTTTTGGGTGCCTCTCCTCTTATCCTAAGTCATCCTCTTGCTCTTGGTGTTTGTGAGCCATTAGAGGTACTACACTTGTGGTACTTGCTTTCAAAGCTAAGGAGATTCAAGGAACTAATTGTTATTACTATATAACAACAAAATGTATGTATTCTATTCTTCTATGTGGATTTCGAAAATAATAGTAGCATGCCAGGTTTCTTTTTGTGTTCATAAAGTTGTGTAACTAATAGTGAAAACATAGATCCAACTCTAGGGTAGCATGAACACATGGGATTGTTTGTATAAAAAACCAACAGTGGTATCAGAGCCATTGGTTTTAGTTTTCAATTAGCATTATACAAATGTATGAACTTGACATATTAGGGTTTATGGCCAATAAACCCTAGGAGGCATGAATTTTGAAAATTAGGGTTCTTGAACCCTGATTTTCGAAATTTGATTAGGGTTTCCCAAACCCTTTCCTTAGCCTCAAAGATTTCGAACTCTAGGGTTATCCAACCCTTGGATTTCGAAATTGCCTCCTTCCCCAAGATTAGATCCTAAATTTTAGGGATTTGGATAAATGCCATGTCTTGTAATTATCTTTTAAGTGTTTAAATTTGGTAATTATAGATTTTTGAATTATCCCATCCCATAATTTCGAATTTTTTTGGAGATTTAAGGGATTAAGTTAAATTACTTGTTAATTTAAAAGATATCCTTTCCAAAATAGAAGATAATTGTCAAATTAATTAGATAATCATTGTCTTATGTGATAAACTTGATTTATTTTAATTATTTGATAGATTATCTTGCAAGAAATTGAATTAGGTCATACTTAGATAATTACTAATTAATTGGTTAATTATTATTATTTGTAATTTCGTCTAGAATGTTCATGCCTATGTTTTGAAAAGTTTCAAAAACTTGCCTTCAAGTTTTGGAATTTAAATTTTGATTAAAGGTTTGTTTTTAAAATGTTAAATTCTAAAACCATAGTTTTGAAAAGTTCAAATTTCACCCTTTTGGTTTTATTAAGTTAATTAAAAGTATAATTAAAAGAAAGTTAATAAATCCATCATCATTTGGTTTATATTTGATTAAATTAAAAGTGTAATTTATAAAATTAAACCACCTATTATTTTAAAAGTGTAAAATACACCCTTATACTATGTATAACATTAAAAGTCTATTATTATATATGTATAATTTAAATGCTAGTCTTACTGTTAGTAGGCCTCATTGACGAAGCCGATCTATAAGGGGGTATAAGGTTATGGCGTATAAAATGGCTGTTTAGTGGGTGTCCACTCTCACCCACCGCTTCCTTGATTGGTGGAGGGTCGTTAACCGAACGGGTAGGATAGGGCAAACCCTCTCCTCATTAAAAGTATGATGAATAATAAAGTAACTAAATGTTTATAAAATTCCCAATCTTAGTTACTTTAGGCAAAAGTGAATTAATGCAATTCCATGAAATTACTCTTGGTACCCTTGCTAAGGCGTTAGTGGAGCGTGTGTGGTTAACCGGCACACTAATTGAGTTCTAAGTAAAGGTGGAAAAGGGTGAATCGATGTTTCTCATAGTTCGGTGGAGCATGTGTGATTAACCGGCACATCGAATAGGCGACTGTAACATTAGGGGCACCATGTACATTTGCATGGTTATTCACACCCTGTTTTGTGATCCTCGGCATCCCAGTCACAAATCGAGGGGCATATCGAGATTTAAACATGCCATTGAAAAGTTCAATGAATCTCAAAATATCTAGGATTTTTCAATACATTTGAAACATAAATTTCCTTTTTCGTTTTTCATGGTGGAAATTGGTAAATCGTCATTTACCTACCTTCGAATATTCTGCAACTAGATTACGACATCCCCCTTCTAGGTTGTAGAGTATTGTGTTGGATCCTAGCCTCGATGTTTCATTTGGGTGTCACATCAAGGATACTAATCAACTTGACTTGAATTTTCTCCCGTTTTGTAGATGTCTACTTATGACAATCATGGTCTTCCTAAATTCCATGAAACAAGCTTTCCAAATGGAGATGATGTTCCACGATATGATCGAGGAACAAGAAATCATGCTTCACTTCCTCCACCTCCTCCAATTATTCTCCCTAACCCACAAGTTCGAAGGATTGAAAAGTTAAAGATCACTTAAGCCCTTTTGGCAAGTAAACACGAAGATGAGAAACCTGTGTATGCACATGTCTTAGAGATGAAGTCACACATTGATAGGTTAAGGATGTTAGGTGTCGAGATTTTAGGTGAGCTGGTTGTTGACTGGGTTCTTTAGTCACTTCCTGAATCATATAGTGACTTTGTTAGAGAGTACTATATGATGGATCATGACGTGACCCTCATTGATCTCACCTATTTGCTTATAGTTTCTGAATCAGAAATGATTTGGCGTACTAGTCAAGAAAATTTGTCTTGTGAATCAAAATCCCAAACTTCAATGGACATTGAAAATGGTGACATTGGAAATCCAGAAAAGGTAAAATTTGAGATAGTTCCTTGTGCCATTCCAAAAGATTCCATTTGCTTTTATTGCCAAAAGAAGGGGCATTGGAGACGAAGCTGCCCTATTTACCTGAGAGGTCTAAGAGATGGGAGAGTCAAAACGTATGGCTCTACTTCAGGTAAAATCCATTAACTAACTATTTTAAGTTCCTATTCTAGATTCTTAATACATGATGTGATAAGATTACATTTTGATGTTTTGTAGGATCGAAGAAAAGAGAGGAAGCATAAGGGAAGAAGTGAGCTGAATTTAATCGTGAAGAAATGGATTTTGATCACATTGCTTGAAGATTAGATTTTTGAGCTACTACTTGGAGTTATAATAGATTGCTATGACATATGTAATAACATAGTTTTTCAATTGAATTGCATTGTAAGGACACATTTTTCCGCAATAAAATAAATTTTGATTTTATCTTATTTATTTATCCTTGCAGTGGCGTGTATGAAAAATTGATGTTTGAAGGTTTCTATTATTAGCAATAATGGATTTGATTCTTAATTATGTTATTTGTGGAGATATCAAGAATTTACCAAATAAGGAGAGTTTCTCATCGCCCAAGTTTCAATCGGACATAAACTTGGAATCATACAACTTGGTTGCGTTATGAATGAAAACTTTTATATTTGGAAATTAGACTAATTCATTGGCAATGTGTCAAGCGAAGGCCTAGGAGATCGAGTACACTAGGTTGTGCGTTGATCAAATCCACCACAAAGAGGTAAGATATTCGTCATGATTTACTAAATGTTTAGTAAATATGATTATACTTATAAGATTAAGTGTAATTCTGAGTTGATTGAAAGAGTTTCAATGAATAGCAGAACGAATAAAGAAGAATCAAGTAGGCAAAAAGATAAACGTTTCTCTATTCTAAGAAGAAGGGAAGGTACCTTTTATTGTGTTTTATGATAAGTCTTAATGATTAAGAACCATATCTCAAATGATCCTGTAAGTGAGTCTTAGTGTATTTGTATGTCTAAGAAGAGGAATTGAGAATTGTCGAAATGGTTAAATCAAGAAGTCAATCATACTACATTCCAATATCAAGTCTTAGAGTTATACTCCAAGATTATGAATTGAGTGACAAGTCTTAAGAAGGTTTATAACACTCAACAAATGTGGAATTTGGAAAAGTTTTCTTATACTTGCACATTTGAAATTGGTAAGTTGTGTTGTCTTGGATAAGACAAAGACCAACTAGGACCAATTATGTGAAGTGTTTTGTCTTGATAAGAACTACACTAACTCTTGAATATTTATTTTGTCTAGAAAAGTTTTCTGACAAGAGAATCATATATGTCAAGAGGTCAGCGGGAGTTTTCATGATCTTGAAAAAGTTTCAAGAAAAAATCAAGAATAAACCTTATCGATCGTCACTAGCACACGACTTGAGGTTTACAACCTATCGTGTTGACATTATTTTGTTTCTGTGCCATTCCAATTGAGTTAATTATGCATGTGAGTTCTATGAGTTCTCATTTGAATGCATAAAGAAAAAGTACCTTGATCGATGGAAAGTACATTGATATGTGAGTATAAGTTACTAAACTACTTGGAAGACATGGTGGGCACTCGTGTTACCATAAGGCAAGTAATCAAGATTAAGAAAGTTCAGTCCATATGAGTTTGGATTTGTCGTAAACCTGGTTTTGGCAAATTCGCATGGATAGGAACACATACACCATAAAATCTAAGTGTCATAAGATTCCTTCCTTCATGAAAATGATTGTGAGGAAATGCTTTCAATCAGAGAGATTTTAAGAAGATAGCAATTGTGAAAATTGAATTCTCAAATTAGATTATGGTTACAACATCCCTTTCCATAGTTCGAATTGTGAGATTTGGCAATTAGTCTAACATTTGGGACTTATTGATAAAAGTTCTGAATTGTTTAGACACACATATGAGCTATCTAAGGCAAAGGTGTATAAGTTTAAGAAGCTTAGATAAAGGCTTATCGGAGCATATGGTATTAGAAATATGAACTTCAGAAATTCAATAGGCAATGTTTTCTAAAAGTTTAGCTGTTTCTGAATACATGTCAAAGCTAGTGTGAACATAAGTGTTATGCTTATATGATAATAATAATCATGATAGTTGGAGCATGATAATTATGGTAGGTTGGAAGTTAGCAATATTAATTATAGAAAATAAGTGTTTTAATTTGCAAAGTTGCAAGGGTTGAAAAGTTGTTTTGCTATAATTAAGGGAGAGAATATTGTACTTCGTTTCGAAATCTAAGAGCTTAGATCGAGATATTTTAATCAAATTTAGTCAAATAAATGAATTGCATTCTCAAAATTCGATTATGATTATGGCATCCCTTTTCTTAATTCGAGTTTTGTGAACATGGCAAATAGAAATATTATGGCAAAAGACTGATAAAGTGTCACATCTTCATGTAAGACATTATGCTTTGTGTTCCATACGCTTCGAGTATAGGATTGACTGCATATGCTGTAATAATTGACCGTTACAAAATTTTCCAAATGCCTAGAGCATTAAGAGGGAAAAAGGACTAGAACTAGGCATGACTAAGTTTATTAAACAACTATCAAAGGACAATCTAAGGTTCGCTAAGGATTGGTTGCTTGTGAATAGTTGGAAGTATAGTAGTGGATGGACCATACTGACATTATTATTACAAGATTTTTCATATGGAAAATGTGTAAATGTTTCCATATTGGGAGTTGGACGTTAAGAATCTATATATCTAGATTAGAAAATTTTATGCAAAATGATATTCAAAGGAATGTACCTTGAATATGAGACTTCGTATCTATGGAATTGTCTTGCAACAATCTCCAATAGCGGACTTTGTAATTTCATTAGCAATAGTCTTTGTGACTTTAGTGCAGTGACATTACAAAAGGATCGTTGCATAAAATATTAGAATATAACATATTTTATAAGTGGCAAGAATTTGATATTCTTACACTTATGATAAGGATTGGGTGTTGTGAAATGAGTATGATTCAAAATGTGTTCATTTGATCTATTTCACAAAGTAAGGACCATAGGTAAACATTGTGTGCATGCTAAGAGCATGGGACAATTGTAGTAATAATTCAAGTAATAAGTTAATTAACCGAAACAACAAATAATGAGTAATCGATATGGTGATAAATAAAAGGTGTTTTATTTATACTCAAAGGTTTGGGACCATATAGGATTACTATTATTCTTGTGCTTCACTTTGCATGTTTTGACTTCCTGAATAATAAATTATTTCAGAATAATCAAATTATTCGAATGGTCCACAATCGTTCATATGTTGGAAGTAGGTATGAATGAAGACTATCATGAATTGGTTTGTAGATTGTCTAAAGTGTATTAGACATAGCAAAGGTTTGTTGCAACGTTCATGAGTGCTTATGAATATGATTTTGAGCATTGGATTAAACCCATGCTCACAAGAACCACTTCATGGATTTTATCACGAGTGACTGTGAGTCGATAATATTGTATATTCTTGAAACCGAGACGTGTGAGTTGTTATTTGCTGGTCGGTTGCACATTAATGATAAGTAAACACACCAGTAACTTGGTGTTATAAAACTTATTGTTATGTGTGATTAGATGAGTGAATGCAAGCGAGCATAGGAGTCGACGTTTATCCATTCCTTTTACCCAAAGTGGGATAAAAGCAATATCTGTGGGCCCCCTCAATGATTTAGTGATGACACCTAAGCGCTTGGCCAAGCCGAGACTAAGTTGATGTGTTCAATTGTAGTCTGTTGTCAGTCGTCATAAATCGGAAGTCGGGAAACAGTATAGAGAGAATGATTAAAATTCATGTCTTATGTCTATATGATATCTTAAGAATGGAGCCTTATCTAAAGGACACACTTCTGATAAGATCAGAGTTGGTAGTGGCTTTTGAAAGCTACGGTTGCTAATCAGGATCTGAAGTCATACGCATAATAGTTATTAGACATATCCAAGTGGGAGACTGTTGGATTAGTGTCTAAGTCCATAACTATTTTGGTATGTACTTGACCTGATTGTGCATGGTCCTTTTGGGTTGCCTTCACCAAAGCAACTTGATAGGATGATTTATGGAGAAAGAGGATTGATTATGATTTATTAATATATTATATGAATGAAATATTAAAATAGAAATCATATTGTTTAATTAATAATAGTCAAGAATTAATAAGAATTAATTTTGTGGCTAAAAGACATTAATTAAATAAAGGGGACTAGAATTGTCAATTGTGTGATAGTTGAATATTGGGCTAATGGACTCCATATTAGAGGGGTGGATGAAGTTTATGGGGAAGCCTATTAGAAATCATCCAAGGCCTCTAAGAAGGGAGTCCATGGGCTGCTTAGGGCCTAAGCAGTCAAATTAGGGTTTCCTTGTTTGATAACCCTAATAGCCTCACTATTTAAGGACCCCTACAGCACCAGAAACGTGGCCAAGAGTTTCCTTAGGGTTTCTAGACGTTTTTGTGGGTGCCACTCCTCTTATCCTAAGTCATCCTCTTGCTCTTGGTGTTTGTGAGCCATTAGAGGTACTACACTTGTGTTACTTGCTTTCAAAGCTAAGGAGATTCAAGGAACTAGTTGTTATTACTATATAACAACAAAAGGAATGTATTCTATTCTTCTATGTGGATTTCGAAAATAGTAGTAGCATGCCAGGTTTCTTTTTGTGTTCATAAAGTTGTGTAACTAATAGTGAAAACATAGATCAAACTCTAGGGTAGCATGCACACATGGGATTGTTTGTATGAAAACCAACACTTCTTCCTCGGAAGAGATATGCGAGGGTAAGGGACCGAAAGGGGAGCAGTGTATCTCCTGTGAACCATCTTGAGTTTATTTTTCGTTGTTGGCGGTGGGAAAACGAAGGGGCAAAAATAGCAGCGACTGGCGACGGTAGAGGAGGTGTTCAAGGTGGCCAATAGGTAAGTGGAATGGGGGTTGCTCCAGCAACCTCCCTATTGGTTCTATTTACTTTTTTTTTTACTGAAATCAATGCAGTTTTGGTGGGTTTTAGGTTTAATTTTTTATATGAAATGAACAAGGAAAAATGAAATGTGATGAGGCTGCTTCTTCTTGACATGAAAATGACAGAATGAAAGAATGGTTTTTATGAACAAATGTAGATTTTTAATTTATTCAGAAATTCGAGACACCATTTTTTGATGGCAGAGAACTTGTAGCTAGAAGTATTGATGATTCAATCTATGTTTATGATATCTATAATTCAATATTAATAACCATCGATGGTTAGAAGAATGATATGCATCTTGTTTTGATAGGCTCTCTTCCTGAGATCATGTTTAAGTTTTTTTAATATTTTTGTTTATTTCATTATGCTGTAAGCTGCTATTACGTTCTGTAGAGATTAATTCAACCTTTAATCTACAAAGATCGATTAGATCTTGAACAAGTATGTAAATAAAAAACTGAATGAACACAATAATAAGAACAAGTCAAGAAGGAATCAAATGTGTCGAATGATTAAACAAAATCCTCAGAAGAGCTCTATTAAGAACATCAACTGTAGAGGATTGGAAGGTTACAAGAACGATTAAAGAAACCTGTTATCGTCTAGATGAATCGCTATCCTTGTTTAGATCTCTAAAAACTTAACCTAATATGCATGCAAGCGTAAACTTATATACAAAACATAAAAGGTTCACGGTTGGACAGGCCCAAACCGGAATGCAAAGAAACTTATACTATCGAGCCCAAAAAGACGCAATCTTTAAAATAATTTTCAGCCCAACAATCTCCCCCTTTGCGTCAATTTGGAGCGAGACCTTCACTCTCTTTTCACAGCAGAGGGCTTCTTTACCGTTTCAAAAATTTTCGGTATTATAGCCAGAATGTGATGCTTGAAGGTGATATACCAACGAAGCATGTCAGTGAAGTTCTTCTTGTCTGCTGTTGAGTTCTGTTTGCATCGGTGAATGATATTAATAATATGCTCCAGACAATCTGTAGAGAACAGATGTTTGTCTACCAAAGCAAACAAAAACTTATGCTTGTCGCCTCTGGTGAACATAACCGTCAGATTGGAAGAATCAATTTGCCCTATCTTCATTTTATGAACATCTCCTATCTTGGAAGTGGGCTTGACGGTCGGTTTCTTGTTCATAACTTTTGCTATTTCCTGATCCATAGTGGCGAGCTCATGGATGTAGGAAGCCAACATTCTTTTAAGATGTTTAAGAATTGGTTCATACTCTCTTTGGTTGGAGAGAAGAATGTTGTATAGCAAAATCCAATCATGTGGATTCAGACTGGGAAGATCTGCCAGAGAAATAAGATGTTCTGTGTTGGCCATTCCTCTGTTGATTTTGAAATTAACGTTCACAAATTTCCCAGCCTGTGTCGGTTTCAGTACCTTGACTTTAATGATTTTCTGAGCACTCCATGTCAAGTACTGCGGTTGACCATATTTCAGATAGAAATCTATTAGCTCTCTGTCAACCTTCAGGTTCGGATGAGGGACATCGGCAGTGACATCAAAGAAATGAAATGTGAAAGCTTTGCGCGTGATTGGCATGTCGAACTGCGAGTCTTTTGTATTTTCACACTCAAAGGATGCAATCGGTTCCAACCAATATATGGAAGGAAACTCAATCGCTTGAGTGATGAGTGTGTCTCTGTCCCAATCTGGGAACAGAGTCTTCTTGGATTGAATGGCCTCCTCATCCTCCCTGATCTTTCTTTCCCTAGCCTCGGCCTCTCGAGCTATCCTTAGAGTTTCATCAAGCTCTTTGTCCCTTTTCTTGCATTGAAGAGCTTCAGTGATAGTTTCATCTGAATCTGATTCACTCTCAACAAGGACTTGTTTCCCAGAACCCGAAGCTACATTAACCTTCGGTTCTGTCTTGGACACACCTTCCTCTCCCCCTTGTCGCGGAAGAACAAGCTTCTCCGAGACACCCTTCATTTCACTTAAGATATTAATAGCAGGAAGGAGTTTCGCCTGGAGATGCTGTCTAATAGTGAGGGTTAGGAAGGGATCATGGGTGTCAAGAACATTTGTTAGCATATTCTTGACATCACCAGCGCAACTTTGAAGAAGTACCCGCTGAGTCTGTAGCAAAGTAATTTCCTGTTGTGCCTGGGCCAGTTGGATCTTTTGTAGGTCGATGGTTGCCTGGTGCTTGACAAGATCTTCCTTCAGGGTGCTCTCGGCTGCCAGAGAGGCAAAACGTGAATCCAAAGATTTGAGAAATGAAGTGGATTCAGTTTTGAGGTCAGCGCGCAGAGCCTCAAATTTGGTGGTTTCACCCTGAAGGGTAGCCGAGAAAGAGTCTACGGACGCTTGAAATTTGGCCGCATTAGAGTCAGCGTGAGCTTTTAGAGAATCAAGAAAGATCTGAGTTGTGTGAACAACCTCAGAAACTTCCTTGGTGGCTTTTGAGCATGAAGCAGCTGAGTTATCTATGGCGTCAGTTGAACGATCCAAGGCGTCAGTGTACGTCTTGATCGCAGACTCTATGAAGACTTTGAGCACAACACCCCCGTAGGCTTTATTGTCAGCCAGCAGACTATCAAGTTTGGCGTGAATTTCCTGAATCTGCTGACTTGAAACAGGGGTATCGGCATCTGTGTCTGTAGGGATCCGGTAGGGGCTATAATAGATAGAGTCGAACTCTTCATCATCGCCCCCAAGGTAGCACCGGAGTTGGAGGATGGAGAAGGAGATGGGGGAAGGTTGATGACCGGGGTTTCAACCACAGTAGCAGCCCCTGTATCAGATACATTGACCGTTACTGGTGGTTGGGAAGAGGTGATGGTAACAGATTCAGTGATAATAGGCGTGGAGATAGAGGATGAAGGTTGAGAAACAGATAAGGGAATTTTAGGTTCTGTTGTGGTTTGGGGGATAGATATAGGAGCAGAAAGTATGACCTTCTGTGTGGGTGATTGGGGTGGGGTTGGAATTTTTGGAGAAGTGGGAGGAGTGGGTGATTTGGGAATTTGAGGAGATGCTGGTGGAGAGGGTAAATGAGTGCCTGCTGGAGAAGATGGTTGTTGAGGAGACTGAACAGGTGTCGTTTCAGTTTGAGGAGCAGCAGCCTCTGTGTCTGATGGGGCATTCGGAGCAGATTCAGAAGAAGGAGACCCTTTGGCTCTTTTAGCCATCTTCTTTACCTTTTTCGATTTAGACTGAGAAGATGCCTCTGCCTCAGATTTACGTTTAGAGGATCTTCTCTTTCTCTCCTTCTTTGGTGCGGGTTCTTGCTTCTCCACTTTCTCCTTTTTGCTCGCCCTCTTGCCACGGTTGGCCGGTTGATCAAGAGCATCAAGAGCAGCACGTTGTTCCTCAGACAGAACCCTAGGAGGCAAGGGTGTTCTGGTGCTGTAGTCAGCCATGATTTTGCTGTGTGGCGTGACGCACCTATACATGGACTCAGGGATCAGTCCATAGTGAAGAAACTTACTTGGATCGGAGACTATGATCTTCTTGGTGTGGAAAGTGGCAATTGAAGCCGTAAGAGCATCCTTCATTACCGGGATGTCAAGGGAATCCATGGCCCTTCTGGTAATAAGCGTCCAAAACCTGCCGCATGATATCTCGGAGTACCTGGCAGTTGTGTTGAGACTCTGAACAACTTGAGCCCAGAGTATGGACCCATAATCGAGATTAATTCCGTTGTAAAGACCATACATGATGGTCAGAAACCCTTTGCTTGTGGTGTCAGAACCACCACATCTCTCCGCTAAACCCTTAATAAGAAGGGTAAGCAATCCGTTCCATTGAGATGGAAGACAGGATTTCTTAACTTTGGCAATGGTGGTAAGAACATCCGTATACCCCATCTCATACATCATTGAAAAAAGTTGCGTCGTGGTGATGAAGTCCGGTGAGATGACGGAGGAGTCGACGGCAAGCCCTAGAAGAGAGCAAAACCGTGTTTTGGACACTGAGGTTTTCTTGTCGTGAATGGTGAAGAAGATGCGGTCTTTATGTTTGTTGTAGTTGGCCGTTGTGTAGACTTGGGAGAGCAGGGATGATATGTGCATATTTAGTGTGTGTTAAGTGTAGTTTATTATTCATATATTAGTTAAATTGTTGCATATTATGGACAAAAGGTACTTAAAAGTGTTAAATTATGTTTTTCAGTCCAAAGATGAAGCTCGGAAGCGAAAGGAAGCAAGAGAAGCGGTTAGGAGCTCAAGAGTGGAAAGAAGAAAGAAAACACCCATAAAAGGCTTCTACTCGTCGAGTCTGACCTTGACTCGACGAGTCCGGTCGCGGATTCAGAAAGATAAGCATTCGGAAGTCAAGATAGTTATCAGATTACGACTATTGTGAGAGGGACTCGACGAGTCACCATATGACTCGACGAGTCGGGATGCATATATAAAGATAACTCTATAATGCGAAAAGGGGGAATTCTGGGAAGTTTCAGAAGTGCTTAGCTGCGAATAAGAAGCCAGAAGAACCCTAGAAGTCGACCAAGGAAGCTAGAATCCAATTCCGGGAGTAATTAAGGCGTAATTTCATCATTCTACTTACTCTTTTGTTTTGTCAACATGATTAAGCAACTTGAACTTATTTGTTTGCTGTTATTTACCTTAGTTATGAACTAATTTCTTTATACTTCTGTTTGGGGATACAAAGTTGACAATATGGTTTGATTGATTAGTAGGATTAATTCCAAGTTGGTGATTAATTGTTATTTTAGCTTGCTAAAGAACCTTGTGTATGAATGATAATTAATTTTCTGTTAATAGGAAGATAATTGATTAGCATGAACATCTATTGATTATCAACCTCATATGATACGTGACCACTATATCATATGTCTAGGATTAATGAATATGAAACTAGGATTAATAAGGAAATTGAGTAAATTTATGTGCAAGCTTGTAAGATGACCATCAAACAAGAGGTTAATTAAGAATAACGAATTAATTAGCTATTGCAAGTCTAATTTAACCCGAATAATTAATCTAGTAAATATAATTAAATTAAGCAATTGGCCACTGTTTGAATTAGTTTATTTGCTAAGGATTAGGGTAGTGAACACAACTTAATCACTTGAATCGGTAACCAACGAAAGAATTAATCCATTGCACTATTACCTTAAAAATCAACCATAAAGTTAACCGAGTTGAACTAAACAGAAGTTTCTTTCCCGTTATTGAATCTAGTTAATTTGTTCTTTTTCTAGTCTTGCATTAGTTCTAATTAGTAAGTTTCTAGTCTTGTAAAACTAGAGAAAAAACCCTTTTTATTATTTGTTTTATTTAGATAGAATTAGTTTTTAATTTAATTTGCCGTTCCCTGTGTTCGATACCCTGCTTATTTAGCTATACCACAATTGATAGGTTCACTGCCTTTTGTGTGTTATTTGATAATTAAAGTAGGATTAAAACTAAGTGAGTTCTACACACATCAAGTGACATGGGAACGGCCTCCACTTGCGTAAGTGCCAACAACAATGGGGAATATTTGAGGCATTCCACCACGTGTAGCATGTATGAGTCATATAGGAATAGGGTCATCTCTATGATCAAATTCTGATTAGGTTTGATTGAGAGCAGAGAAGAGGATGCAGTTTGATCTTGTGCGGAACAACAAGTCGCCATTGTTGAGTTGTGGAAGAAGATGAACAGTGGTAACTTTTTCAGAGAGAGAATTCTTGAGAGGTAAATGCCAAAGAACACGATCACGCCTTATTTATACCGTTCACAGGAGAGAGAAAATCGTGATGATGAAGAAACCAAAACGTCGCCTGAAAAAGCGCGATTGGAAGTTATGGTGTATCCTAGGAATACGTCAGCACACGTGGGTGTGAAACGAATCATTCGCACGCGCCCAAATCATTTTCATACCGTTTGAAATTCCTTGTGCCCTTGTTTGGTTACAACTGAAACTTAAAACCACATACCAAACAGCAATCAGAATGTTGGAAAAAAGGAAATTTTCGTGCATAAGAGTGTGAAAGATAAAGAAATAAATCAAAGGTGTTTGGGATGTGAGTGTTGTCTAGTAAGAAGACAGAAAGCGGAAGATTCCGGGCAAGAATCGCTTCCTTCAAAGCCAAGAGTGACCTGAAGTGCTTGTGTGGTTTCCCGAGAAATACGATCAGTTGTCTTTTAACAAACAATGAAAGGCATCTTTTGATAATGGCTGAAGGGTGGCTGAACTCAAACCAAGCATCAAGTCTTAACATAAAACTGAGTGTTGGTAGAGTTTCCTGTGAGACTGATGAGATCTGTTGAACAGGTAGGTGGGAAGTATTTCGTGACGTGAATGGTATAGACAGAAATCTTAAGGAAAAATTAAATTGGACCTCTTTAGGAAGAAATGTCTTAGGTGGATACAATTTCATAAAAGATCACACAAAAAGAAAAAGGAGATTTCCATGTAATAGCTTGAGTGTATCACTCACCGTCAATTCATTTAAGGTGTTGGATTTTGGGTTTCACTTAGAACGTGGTAAACGAATCTAAGATCATAAACACAGATGTTATGAAACCATAAGCCTCAGTGGTAAAGACCGAAAGCATCAAGGGTTACTTTGGGGAATCGAAGGTAAATGAAGAAGATGAGGAGAGAGTTAAGAGACCGAACGTACCTTCTGCTACAGAAAAGGGACAAAGCAGAGCAACTCATGTTTCAGATGAGTAGAGGAAGGTAGCTCTAGACCGAGTATGAGAGAATAGCCTGATTGGGAAGAAACGATAGGTGTTGATCGAATCATTAAGGCATGCTCGAGGTCATAGAGGCTTGCGACAACATACATCAGCATGCTTCTAGGGACGTCTAACTAGTCTGATAAAGAAAAAACATACCTGGGTAAACACTACAGAAGGAGATGCTTGTATTCACCTGTGCAAAACGTACACCGACTAGAAAGATAAAATGTTTTTGTAATTTTGGGATTTTTCTGAAAAATAAAGAAAACCAGAAAGATAAAATGTTTGTACAACAAAAAAATAGGAAGCAGAAATAGACCGAGCGATCTGTGTATTTTGGTGATAGTTTCAGAATCGAGATGAACCGAGCGGTCTATCTTGTTCGGTTCCGTAAGTCTTTAGAGCAGAGAGAGACCGAGCGTGCTGTTTGCGTGAGTGCCTTTAAATTACTAGAACAGAGAGGGACCGAGCGGTCTGGTTGCTTCGGTTCCTTTATTTTACCAGAGCAGAGAGAGACCGAGCGGTCTGGTTGTTTCGGTTCCTTTATTTTTCCAGAGCAGAGAGAGACCGAGCGGTCTGGTTGTTTCGGTTCCTTTATTTTACCAGAGCAATGAGAGACCGAGCGGTCTGGTTGTTTCGGTTCCTTTATTTTACCAGAGCAGAGAGAGACCGAGCGGTCTGGTTGTTTCGTTTCCTTTATGTTACCAGAGCAGAGAGAGACCGAGCGGTCTGGTTGTTTCGGTTCCTTTATTTTACCAGAGCAGAGAGCAACAGAGCGGTCTGTTTCGTTCGGTTCGTGATTCTTAAATAGAGATTTGAGGATTTGGGACCGACTCTGCAACCATCATACCCAAGCCTTGTAGAATTTTATTGAAGGTCGTTTCAGGAAAAGCATTGGTGAAGACATCGGCCAATTGATCAGTGGTTCTAACAAAGTGTACTTCGACGTTTCCATCTTCCACGTGGTCTTTGATGAAGTGATACCTCAGTGCTATGTGTTTGGTTTTAGAGTGTTGCACTGGGTTATGACAGATCCTAATTGCACTTTCAGAGTCACAATATAGTGGGATCTTCTTCATATTGAGTCCATAGTCTCGAAGTTGACTTTGGATCCAAATCACTTGGGATGTGCAGGATGCAGCGGCAATGTATTCAGCTTCAGCAGTAGATAGTGACACGCAGGTTTGCTTCTTGGACTGCCAGCTTACTAACTTTCCATCGAGGAATTGGCAACCATCAGTTGTGCTTTTACGGTCGAGTCCACATCCTCCAAGGTCAGCATCAGAATAGGCTTGAACGAAGAAGCCTGAGTTGGATGGATACCATAGACCTAAGGAGGTGGTTCGCTTGAGATAGCGTAAGATGTTCTTCACTGCAAGCATGTGAGGTTCGCGTGGGTTTGCCTGAAATCGAGCACAATAACACACAGAAAACATGATATCAGGTCTGCTCGCAGTTAGATACATTAGTGAGCCTATCATTTGACGATAGAGCGTGATATCGACAGCCGGTTTATCTAGAGATAGGGTAAGTTTAGTGCCGAATGCCATTGGGACTTTGACTTTTGAGTCACCCATCATGCCAAACTTTGCTAGGAGAGTCTTCGTGTAAGCTTCCTGATTAATAAAGATGCCTTCGGGTCCCTGTCTTATGTTTAAACCAATGAAAAAGTTAATTGGACCCATTGAGCTCATTTCAAACTTAGTCTCCATCAGCTTTCTGAATTCAGCTGTTAAGCTAGGATTCGTGGAGCCAAAGATGATGTCATCGACATAAATTTGAACTATCATAAGGTGGTTACCTTCCTTTTTGCGAAAGAAGGTTGGGTCAACCGAACCTTGTTTAAATTTAGACATCTTTAAAAATTTTGTAAGCGTTTCATACCAGGCTCTCGGAGCTTGTTTGAGGCCGTACACAGCTTTATCCAGAATATAGCAATGATTTGGATGTTTTTCGTTCACGAACCCAGGAGGTTGCTCCACATACACAGTTTCTTCGAGTTCTCCATTGAGAAATGCACACTTGACGTCCATTTGGAAAACCTCAAAGTTCTTGTGAGCAGCATAAGCCAGAAATATTCTAACAGATTCTAGCCTAGCTACTGGAGCGAAAGTCTCTTCAGAGTCTATCCCTTCCTCCTGGCAGTATCCCTTTACCACCAGACGAGCCTTGTTCCTTATAACATTACCTTCCTTGTCCATTTTGTTCCTAAAAACCCATTTGAGACCAACAACCGAAGCATCTGGAGGAGTTGGAATGAGGCGCCAGACTTTGTTCCTTTCAAACTCGTTCAGTTCGTCTTGCATTGCTTGAACCCAATCAGAGTGATCTAGGGCAGAGTTAACTGTCTTCGGTTCAACTTTTGATACGAATGAGTTAAACATACAAAACTCAACTTTTGAAAATAAGGATGTCTGTTTTGCCTTCAGTTGTGATCGGGTCAGAACCTTTTCAGAGACATCACCAACTATTTGAGAAATAGGATGATCTCTGGTCCATTTGATAAGAGGAGGATAATTCAGATCAAAGGTTGGGTCTGTTTTGCCTTCAGTTGTGATCGAGTTCTTCTTGCTTAGGATGAGGTAAAGCATGGATGTTTTTACGTGTGAGAGCGAGTCAAGGAAGCGAGTTTTTAACGTCAAAGTGTCATGTCCGGTCTTAGGAGTGTGAGCGATTGAGTCCACATGTGAGGAAGTGTTAATGAAGTTGTTAGAGACTCAAACAGTTGCCACATACCAAAGATTTTCATTCAGGTGCCAACTCGTCGAGTGCACTAAGATGACTCGACGAGTCGCTGTGTATTTCAAGAAATTTTTAGAAGGCACGCTGCTACTCGGCGAGTCCATCATCAGACTCGACGAGTCGATCATTTTTTGGGCCGAACGACTGCTGATTTGATGCTAATACTTATACCACTTGCATCCTTCTAATTCCATATCCATTCTTGAAGATCTTATGCCGATTTTCGCATATTAGAGCGACCCACACGATACATGGATGAGATTGTTTCCATGTATGAAGTTTATTGAAGATGGAGCTTAAATGAAAGTGATCAACCTATCCACTGCTATCCCAGGGGAGTTTGTTCCAATACCCTCTTTATTTTTCTGTTTTTATGCATAATTTGCAATGAGGGCATTGCATCATATAAGTGTGGGGTAGGGGGTTGGTTACATATTAGTCAATTTTAAGTCAATTTTAAAAATTTTGCATACCAAAAGGATTATTTAGGATTTAATTTAGATAATTTTGGTAAAGAATTAGGATTCCATGTTAGAATTGTGTTAATAATTGCATGACAACCCAAATGTTTAGTTGAGCCTATATACGTTCTAGTGCATTTGTGGCTTCCTTATTTCAGTGAAATCATGAGACAAAAACACGACCCTGCTCAGCCTGAGGGATGCAATATGTTTAGCAGCCTAAACCTGAAATGTATCCAGGAAGATTTTTATCATTAGCCAATAAAGGTTGAGATTGAGCGCCCCTGCTTAAGCATGTAGGGATTTGAGTGAAAAAAGTGAGTTACATGTTAAAAAAAAAAGAGAGAATTACAAGAAAAAAGTTTGAAGAATTTTTGGAGCATCAAAGTCAAGTATGAAATTAGAAGATCGAAAATTCCGAAGAAATTCAAAAAGTTGAAGATACCGAAAATCAAACAACAAGGTGGTGAATTCAAAGTTATTAAAGATCAAATTATCAAGTAAGTGACGAATTCCAAAGAGTTCCATAGTGGTATCAAAAAGTTGTAATTGTCTAGATTATGTACGCTTGGGTTGCTCAATTAAAAATACCTTGAGGGTAAAGAGGTTTTCTGAGGATGGATTTGGAGGGTTGCATAAAATGAGCATAGTTCGGGGTGAGTGGGCGAATGTTTATGAGGATTGTGAGTATTTGAAGTATGGGGGGTTTTTAGGAATTTTAGACACAAATGCATGCGTTGCGGTCTTGGCATAATGGCTGGGTTGGATTGGAGTTATTATATGTGATTCTAATGTGTTAAAATTCAGTTTTGCTTGAGGGCAAGCAAAAGACAAGTGTGGGGTATTTTGATATGTGCATATTTAGTGTGTGTTAAGTGTAGTTTATTATTCATATATTAGTTAAATTGTTGCATATTATGGACAAAAGGTACTTAAAAGTGTTAAATTATGTTTTTCAGTCCAAAGATGAAGCTCGGAAGCGAAAGGAAGCAAGAGAAGCGGTTAGGAGCTCAAGAGTGGAAAGAAGAAAGAAAACACCCATAAAAGGCTTCTACTCATCGAGTCTGACCTTGACTCGACGAGTCCGGTCGCGGATTCAGAAAGATAAGCATTCGGAAGTCAAGATAGTTATCAGATTACGACTATTGTGAGAGGGACTCGACGAGTCACCATATGACTCGACGAGTCGGGATGCATATATAAAGATAACTCTATAATGCGAAAAGGGGGAATTCTGGGAAGTTTCAGAAGTGCTTAGCTGCGAATAAGAAGCCAGAAGAACCCTAGAAGTCGACCAAGGAAGCTAGAATCCAATTCCGGGAGTAATTAAGGCGTAATTTCATCATTCTACTTACTCTTTTGTTTTGTCAACATGATTAAGCAACTTGAACTTATTTGTTTGCTATTATTTACCTTAGTTATGAACTAATTTCTTTATACTTCTGTTTGGGGATACAAAGTTGACAATATGGCTTGATTGATTGGTAGGATTAATTCCAAGTTGGTGATTAATTGTTATTTTAGCTTGCTAAAGAACCTTGTGTATGAATGATAATTAATTTTCTGTTAATAGGAAGATAATTGATTAGCATGAACATCTATTGATTATCAACCTCATATGATACGTGACCACTATATCATATGTCTAGGATTAATGAATATGAAACTAGGATTAATAAGGAAATTGAGTAAATTTATGTGCAAGCTTGTAAGATGACCATCAAACAAGAGGTTAATTAAGAATAACGAATTAATTAGCTATTGCAAGTCTAATTTAACCCGAATAATTAATCTAGTAAATATAATTAAATTAAGCAATTGGCCACTGTTTGAATTAGTTTATTTGCTAAGGATTAGGGTAGTGAACACAACTTAATCACTTGAATCGGTAACCAACGAAAGAATTAATCCATTGCACTATTACCTTAAAAATCAACCATAAAGTTAACCGAGTTGAACTAAACAGAAGTTTCTTTCCCGTTATTGAATCTAGTTAATTTGTTCTTTTTCTAGTCTTGCATTAGTTCTAATTAGTAAGTTTCTAGTCTTGTAAAACTAGAGAAAAAACCCTTTTTATTATTTGTTTTATTTAGATAGAATTAGTTTTTAATTTAATTTGCCGTTCCCTGTGTTCGATACCCTGCTTATTTAGCTATACCACAATTGATAGGTTCACTGCCTTTTGTGTGTTATTTGATAATTAAAGTAGGATTAAAACTAAGTGAGTTCTACACACATCAAGTGACATGGGAACGGCCTCCACTTGCGTAAGTGCCAACAACAATGGGGAATATTTGAGGCATTCCACCACGTGTAGCATGTATGAGTCATATAGGAATGGGGTCATCTCTATGATCAAATTCTGATTAGGTTTGATTGAGAGCAGAGAAGAGGATGCAGTTTGATCTTGTGCGGAACAACAAGTCGCCATTGTTGAGTTGTGGAAGAAGATGAACAGTGGTAACTTTTTCAGAGAGAGAATTCTTGAGAGGTAAATGCCAAAGAACACGATCACGCCTTATTTATACCGTTCACAGGAGAGAGAAAATCGTGATGATGAAGAAACCAAAACGTCGCCTGAAAAAGCGCGATTGGAAGTTATGGTGTATCCTAGGAATACGTCAGCACACGTGGGTGTGAAACGAATCATTCGCACGCGCCCAAATCATTTTCGTACCGTTTGAAATTCCTTGTGCCCTTGTTTGGTTACAACTGAAACTTAAAACCACATACCAAACAGCAATCAGAATGTTGGAAAAAAGGAAATTTTCGTGCATAAGAGTGTGAAAGATAAAGAAATAAATCAAAGGTGTTTGGGATGTGAGTGTTGTCTAGTAAGAAGACAGAAAGCGGAAGATTCCGGGCAAGAATCGCTTCCTTCAAAGCCAAGAGTGACCTGAAGTGCTTGTGTGGTTTCCCGAGAAATACGATCAGTTGTCTTTTAACAAACAATGAAAGGCATCTTTTGATAATGGCTGAAGGGTGGCTGAACTCAAACCAAGCATCAAGTCTTAACATAAAACTGAGTGTTGGTAGAGTTTCCTGTGAGACCGATGAGATCTGTTGAACAGGTAGGTGGGAAGTATTTCGTGACGTGAATGGTATAGACAGAAATCTTAAGGAAAAATTAAATTGGACCTCTTTGGGAAGAAATGTCTTAGGTGGAGACAATTTCATAAAAGATCACACAAAAAGAAAAAGGAGATTTCCATGTAATAGCTTGAGTGTATCACTCACCGTCAATTCATTTCAGGTGTTGGATTTTGGGTTTCACTTAGAACGTGGTAAACGAATCTAAGATCATAAACACAGATGTTATGAAACCATAAGCCTCAGTGGTAAAGACCGAAAGCATCAAGGGTTACTTTGGGGAATCGAAGGTAAATGAAGAAGATGAGGAGAGAGTTAAGAGACCGAACGTACCTTCTGCTACAGAACAGGGACAAAGCAGAGCAACTCATGTTTCAGATGAGTAGAGGAAGGTAGCTCTAGACCGAGTATGAGAGAATAGCCTGATTGGGAAGAAACGATAGGTGTTGATCGAATCATTAAGGCATGCTCGAGGTCATAGAGGCTTGCGACAACATACAGCAGCATGCTTCTAGGGACGTCTAACTAGTCTGATAAAGAAAAAACATACCTGGGTAAACACTACAGATGGAGATGCTTGTATTCACCTGTGCAAAACATACACCGACTAGAAAGATAAAATGTTTTTGTAATTTTGGGATTTTTCTGAAAAATAAAGAAAACCAGAAAGATAAAATGTTTGTACAACAAAAAAATAGGAAGCAGAAATAGACCGAGCGATCTGTGTATTTTGGTGATAGTTTCAGAATCGAGATGAACCGAGCGGTCTATCTTGTTCGGTTCCGTAAGTCTTTAGAGCAGAGAGAGACCGAGCGTGCTGTTTGCGTGAGTGCCTTTAAATTACTAGAACAGAGAGGGACCGAGCGGTCTGGTTGCTTCGGTTCCTTTATTTTACCAGAGCAGAGAGAGACCGAGCGGTCTGGTTGTTTCGGTTCCTTTATTTTTCCAGAGCAGAGAGAGACCGAGCGGTTTGGTTGTTTCGGTTCCTTTATTTTACTAGAGCAATGAGAGACCGAGCGGTCTGGTTGTTTCGGTTCCTTTATTTTACCAGAGCAGAGAGAGACCGAGCGGTCTGGTTGTTTCGTTTCCTTTATGTTACCAGAGCAGAGAGAGACCGAGCGGTCTGGTTGTTTCGGTTCCTTTATTTTACCAGAGCAGAGAGCAACAGAGCGGTCTGTTTCGTTCGGTTCGTGATTCTTAAATAGAGATTTGAGGATTTGGGACCGACTCTGCAACCATCATACCCAAGCCTTGTAGAATTTTATTGAAGGTCGTTTCAGGAAAAGCATTGGTGAAGACATCGGCCAATTGATCAGTGGTTCTAACAAAGTGTACTTCGACGTTTCCATCTTCCACGTGGTCTTTGATGAAGTGATACCTCAGTGCTATGTGTTTGGTTTTAGAGTGTTGCACTGGGTTATGACAGATCCTAATTGCACTTTCAGAGTCACAATATAGTGGGATCTTCTTCATATTGAGTCCATAGTCTCGAAGTTGACTTTGGATCCAAATCACTTGGGATGTGCAGGATGCAGCGGCAATGTATTCAGCTTCAGCAGTAGATAGTGACACGCAGGTTTGCTTCTTGGACTGCCAGCTTACTAACTTTCCATCGAGGAATTGGCAGCCATCAGTTGTGCTTTTACGGTCGAGTCCACATCCTCCAAGGTCAGCATCAGAATAGGCTTGAACGAAGAAGCCTGAGTTGGATGGATACCATTGACCTAAGGAGGTGGTTCGCTTGAGATAGCGTAAGATGTTCTTCACTGCAAGCATGTGAGGTTCGCGTGGGTTTGCCTGAAATCGAGCACAATAACACACAGAAAACATGATATCGGGTCTGCTTGCAGTTAGATACATTAGTGAGCCTATCATTTGACGATAGAGCGTGATATCGACAGCCGGTTTATCTAGAGATGGGGTAAGTTTAGTGCCGAATGCCATTGGGACTTTGACTTTTGAGTCACCCATCATGCCAAACTTTGCTAGGAGAGTCTTCGTGTAAGCTTCCTGATTAATAAAGATGCCTTCGGGTCCCTGTCTTATGTTTAAACCAATGAAAAAGTTAATTGGACCCATTGAGCTCATTTCAAACTTAGTCTCCATCAGCTTTCTGAATTCAGCTGTTAAGCTAGGATTCGTGGAGCCAAAGATGATGTCATCGACATAAATTTGAACTATCATAAGGTGGTTACCTTCCTTTTTGCGAAAGAAGGTTGGGTCAACCGAACCTTGTTTAAATTTAGACATCTTTAAAAATTTTGTAAGCGTTTCATACCAGGCTCTCGGAGCTTGTTTGAGGCCGTACACAGCTTTATCCAGAATATAGCAATGATTTGGATGTTTTTCGTTCACGAACCCAGGAGGTTGTTCCACATACACAGTTTCTTCGAGTTCAACATTGAGAAATGCACACTTGACGTCCATTTGGAAAACCTCAAAGTTCTTGTGAGCAGCATAAGCTAGAAATATTCTAACAGATTCTAGCCTAGCTACTGGAGCGAAAGTCTCTTCATAGTCTATCCCTTCCTCCTGGCAGTATCCCTTTACCACCAGACGAGCCTTGTTCCTTATAACATTACCTTCCTTGTCCATTTTGTTCCTAAAAACCCATTTGAGACCAACAACCGAAGCATCTGGAGGAGTTGGAATGAGGCGCCAGACTTTGTTCCTTTCAAACTCGTTCAGTTCGTCTTGCATTGCTTGAACCCAATCAGAGTGATCTAGGGCAGAGTTAACTGTCTTCGGTTCAACTTTTGATACGAATGAGTTAAACATACAAAACTCAACTTTTGAAAATAAGGATGTCTGTTTTGCCTTCAGTTGTGATCGGGTCAGAACCTTTTCAGAGACATCACCAACTATTTGAGAAATAGGATGATCTCTGGTCCATTTGATAAGAGGAGGATAATTCAGATCAAAGGTTGGGTCTAGTTCAGCATTAATCATTTCTTCTGGCTCAGATTGGCTATCGTAACCGAGCGTCATATCATTATGTTCCCCCTCAATTGATGAGCTTTGAGAAACATGAGGTTCAGGTGTTTCTTGTGGTACTGAGCTTCCAGGTGTTGAAGCACCTTCGGTTGGAGATGTAGAATTGGGCTCCCCCTGGACTTGTGAGCTTGGCTCCCCCTCGACATGAGAGTTTGGCTCCCCCTGGACAAAAGCGTTGTTGGATGGAGAGTCATTAGTGGTCGATTCTCCTTCATGCATTCTTCTTGCAGCATCTTCGACAATCTGCTTCATATGATCAACTTTGTTGTCTGCGTGCACCTGCTTCGGAGAGTGAAGCTTTCTCTGGTTCGTCAAAGAGCTCCAGAAATTTCTCGTATAAATTGGCGACCGAGACTGTGACTTGGTCAGTTAGAGGAAAGATGTCTCCAGCGGTGTCTTCTTTGGCCTGTAGCTTCTTGACATAGCTATCATCAAAGGTCACATAGTATGTTTCTTCAATCCTTCTCGAACGCTTATTTAGGACCCTATACGCCTTGGATGTGAGCGAGTAACCCAGAAAAATTCCCTCGTCAGCTTTGACATCAAACTTTTTGCGGTGTTCTTTAGAGTTAAAGATGAAACACCTTGAGCCGAACACATGGAAAAATTTCACATTGGGCTTTCTGTTGTTTAGTATCTCATATGGAGTGAGCGTGAATCGCTTGTTGAGATAGGACCCGTTCTGTGTAAAACAAGCAGCCGAAATAGCGTCAGCTCAAAAATAAAGAGGTAAGGAAGCGAAACTTAGCATAGTTCGGGCAGCTTCACACAAAGATCGGTTTCGTCTTTCGACTATTCCGTTCTGTTGCGGTGTGTAGGGAGCTGAGAAATTGTGACTTATTCCCTTTTCTGCAAGAAACTCTTCAAACTCCCTGTTCTTGAATTCAAGACCATTGTCGCTCCTGATGTTGCGGACAACCTTCTTGAGCTGTATTTCAATTTGCTTGATAAACACTTTCAGCTTTTGAGTCGCTTCAGATTTGAGCTTTAGAAAGAATACCCATGTAAATCGTGAAAAGTCATCAACAATAACAAGAATATACTTGCTACCACCGATGCTTTCGATAGATGAAGGACCACACAAATCGATATGAAGTAATTCGAGTGATTCAACAACTTTTGTGTTGATTATAGATGGGTGACTTTGACGACTCTGCTTCCCCATTTCGCATGCAACACACAAATAATCTCTGTCGTACTTGAGCAATGGAAGGCCCCTAACATGACCTCCAGTGACAAGTCGGTTGATATCTTTAAAATTGAGATGAGATAATCTTCGGTGCCACAACCAGCTTTCGTCGGATTGAGCTTTTGACAACAAGCATATAGCTGGGTTTCCTTTGATGGGTTTAAGGTTTAAGGGAAACATTTCACCCTTTCACTCTGACTTAAGAATCACTTTCTTTGTCTTTTTCTCTATGATTTCAGAACCTTCATCATCGAACGAGACTTTGAGACCTATACCTCCAACAAGCTGAGATACACTAATGAGGTTGTGTTGGAGTCCTTCCACATAAGCCACCTTCCTTATAGTAAAATCCCCATTTGTTATCATCCCGTATCCCTTTATGGTGCCGAAAGAATTATTTCCAAACTTGACGTTGCCACCATTTGCAAGAGATCTGTATTCCCTAAGCTCCTCTTTCCTCCCTGTCATGTGACGTGAGCAGCCACTATCGATGTACCATTCTTCGTCGAACTGCTCGTCACTTATAACCTGCAAAAATTAGGCAGATTTAGGAACCCAAAGTTTTTTGGGTCCACGTGAGCTTTGCATGGGAACGGGAATAGTAAGTGAGACGTCAACTAGATATGTTCGTTTTATAAGAGTTGTTTCATCTTTCCTTTTAATGGTAAAAACTTTTATTTTGTTAGGATTGGGTGTGTTCGATTTGGACTCTGGTTTGGATTCATTGACCTTCTGCTTTCCCTTTTGTTCAGCTGATGAATGAGATTTTTGAGAACAAGAGGAATCGGTGGAAGTAGAATAATTAAAAGAACGAGAAGAATTAGAATGAAAGGGTTTGGATTGAGAGGACTTCCTGGTTTGAGACTCTAGGTGACCCTTTTGCTTTTGATCGTTGGAGGGACCGTTCTTAGAGTCTTGGTCTCTTTTGATTTCAGAACCGAACCTTTGCGTTCGGTTGGAGCTGTCCTTGGAACCGAACCTTTGGTTTCGGTTGAAGTCTTTTTCAGAACCGAACCTTAGCCTTCGGTTGATATTTTCTCGTGACCCGAACCTTGGCTTTCGGTTGTTGTGACTTTCAGGCTTTCCTACAGGATTGTTTTCATACTTCAGATTCTTGTCTTGGTGTGAGAAATATGCATTCTGGGAATGCCAGAATTGTTTCCTTTCAGAAAGGTTCTTCCTGTATCTTTGGTTCCTTTCTCTCTTCCTATTCCTCATCTGCTTAGGTTGATGATGAACATTCGCTTTCGTTTTCGGTGTCTCCTTGGCTGGTTTCTTTTGAACTGTAGGAGTTTTATTTTGAGCCGAAGGAGCAGAGGGAATGTCTTCCTTTGCCGAACGATCATCCTTCCGAGGAATATCTTTTGTACCACTGGTATTTGGCTCATCGAAATTGTCCGGCTTATTCAAGGGTTCAGGTATGTATCTTCCTTTGCTCTTCCAGGAGGTTCTTTCAGATAAACCAATAGTTTCGTTTGCATTATCTATTGGAGCTTCCCAGAAGTACTCATCGCAGTCATCAGCATTGTCTTCGTTTACAATAGCTGTGAGTTCAGCTGTTTGATGTTCGGTAACTCCTGTCACCTTGTATACTTGATTCGGGGTGGTCCTGACCTTTTGATACACAACCGCTTTCTCAACTAATAATGGGGACGTTTGATGGGACAACCGAGCGAACTCCACTGAATTTTCATATAAATAAGATTCTTGCGGTTTTCAGGTTCGGTTTTAATAAATTCTGAGCAGTCAACCGTGTCCTCTACAGAAATTTCACTCATGTTTTCGTCCTCGTTAAGCTCAGATGCATTTTCAACATCAATTTTGTTTTCTGAGCTTACGTTGGCGTTTAAAGAGTCAAATTTTTGCATGGTTTCGGTTCTCAGTTTAAGTCTGTCATTTTCATCCAAAAAAATTTTAAGCATGTCCTTGTGGTCTTTGGATTTAATGAAGGACTCAATTTTGTCCAGTCCATACATGTAGGTCGGATTGACATCATCAAACGATATCACACTCTCACAATTGTAGGCTTCGGCATCGATTTCATCCTCCTTAAACTCTAGGAAGGGCAAAATCATGCGATGGATCTTTTGGCCTATTTCACAATCCAAGTGAAGCTGAGTAATATTAGAGTACAAACGTTTAGCAATTAAACAAAAAACATTCCGCTGTTTTAACAATTTTAAATTGTCTCTTTGCAAATAAATGTTTTCATCTTTAACTTTAACTAATTCTGACTCCTTTAACTCGATCCACATTCTCCGCTCCTCACTTTTCGATGCCACCCTGCTCAATTGATCAGTTAGGTTAGAATTGGTGACTCGAGTTTGAGTTAAGCTACTATCTAGATGAGAAATTCTTGTATTAACGTTTTTTTTAGTTCTTTCTCATATGAGGATGATGGTACTTTGCATGAAATAAAAACAAATTGTACCTTCTTTATCAGTTCATCGAGCTCATTGAATTGCTGGCTGAGAGGTTTGGCCGTAAAGCACGTGTCCTCCTTTACCTTCGGTCCATCGCTTCCTCCATCGGTGTTGTATCCCTGCATTTGAGATACATCAGTTACCATGAAGCATCTTCCTCCACTTCTTTCCTCCTTAGCCACATAAGCCTGTCCATGGGTAGGCTTCCTCACTTCCTCGTCTTCTGAGTCGGTAGACCAAACTTCCGTGCTACCGAACTCGTCATCATTAACAGAACCCTGCACAATGAGAGCATTAATAGAAGGGTTAGCGGTAGACTTCTTCTTTCTTAACTCGTCCAATCTTTTCTGCAACACAGCTTCCTCATCATTTCCATCATCCTTTTCAGCCATCTTCTTAAGAACACAGTCCTTAGCATAGTGGTTTTTCCCACCACAGTAGAAACAACTTACTCCGGAATCGCCATCCACCTTCGGTTCCTTCTTGTGCTCCTCAGCCTTTGGTTCATTGTTCACCTTTTCAGAGCTGTAACTCCCCTGCCAGTTTCGGTTTTTGTTGCTGGGGAATCTCTTCTTTATGAACCTCTTGGGATTGGACACCATCATGGCATAATCCTCAGACGTGAGATCATATTCCTCCAAGTTGAGATCTTCATATTCCATCACAACTTTACTTTTAGATAGGAGGGCCATCGAACCAAGACTAGAGACGACGTTCTTTTCTTGCAGCACAATCTTCTCTTGGGACTTGAGAATACCCACCAATTTCGCCAAAGAGTATGATTTAAACTGCTCATGGGCTTTGACTGTGGAAACCACTGCTCTCCATTCAGACCTCAGACCATTCAAGAAAGTAACCTTCTGTTCGATAAGCTTCCTTTCAATATCGTGTTTGATCATCTTGCTGAGTAGATGATTAAAGCGATCAAACGTCTGGGTCACGGTTTCTTCGACCCCTTGCCTGAATTCTCCAAACTCAGATAAAAGAAAAGTTTGAATAGAATGTTCAAGATCCTCGTCTGTAGAATACAGTTCACGAAGTCTATCCCAAACTTCCTTTGCCGTTGTGCATGAGTTGACCAATCTGAATGTGTCGGACTGAAGGGCGAATCTGATCAACCTTAACGCCTTAATATTGCACTGGAATTTGTCCTTTTCATCTTGTGCAATATCCTTCACGTCCTTTAGTAGATCATTGTACTCCTTTTGTGTCTTAATGATTCTGGACGATGCAGAATGAGAGAATGGTCCATTGATGATAGCTTCCCATATGAGGTACCCATTATCCTCCGATCCAATCACGTAGTCTTCAAAGTGATGTGCCCATACTTCATAGTCATGGGTGTATAAGATTGGAATCTTTGTCATCGAACCGATGCTGTTGGAAATATTAATAGGATTTGATTGCGTCGCGTCCATTATGATTGTAACAACCTGTTCAAAGATCAGACTTGTAATAAAGCAGATTAGGGCAAAACAATAAATATCAAGATACGTCAATAAAGAGATGACGACTCAATAAATATTGATAATTGCGGAAAAACCCTAATGGAAATCTTTTTCACAGAAAAGATGTGTATTGATTACACAGCCTCCTGCTCTGATACCACTTGTAGAGATTAATTCAACCTTTAATCTACAAAGATCGATTAGATCTTGAACAAGTATGTAAATAAAAAACTGAATGAACACAATAATAAGAACAAGTCAAGAAGGAATCAAATGTGTCGAATGATTAAACAAAATCCTCAGAAGAGCTCTATTAAGAACATCAACTGTAGAGGATTGGAAGGTTACAAGAACGATTAAAGAAACCTGTTATCGTCTAGATGAATCGCTATCCTTGTTTAGATCTCTAAAAACTTAACCTAATATGCATGAAAGCGTAAACTTATATACAAAACATAAAAGGTTCATGGTTGGACAGGCCCAAACCGGAATGCAAAGAAACTTATACTATCGAGCCCAAAAAGACGCAATCTTTAAAATAATTTTCAGCCCAACACGTTCAAACTCTTTAAGAATATTCAAAACCATTATGCAAGAACGGTTTATTCTGTAAGAATATTATTGTTGTATTATGATAGAATTGTAGTTAATTAATTATATGTTTAATGTGCAGTTGTTACAAGTGTATCACTACAAAATATTTGGCAATGAATTTGTGATAGAAATGGCTTGAATACCTGATGGGAAAGACTCCTTGTATAAAATCATTCGCATGCAATACAATTCTGACATAATGTCAATATCATAGAATGCTAGAATATTTTGATGTGGCTTAAAGTTTAAACATACACAAGACATCTAGAAATGAAACAAGAAAGTGAATGAGGATTCTTTCAAGAATGCCGATATATTTTTTGCAAGAGATTTCAAGGATGAATGTTGTTTATGTTCATAGTTGTATTTTTTTAAGAATGAATGTAATTATTTATTCTGAACTATTAAAATTTGTCTTATAAAAAAGTTGTATTCATTAAAAATTACTGGTCTTGATAATATGTGTTGACAATATTATGTTCATAGTTATATACCATTCTTACATAATTACAGAATATCATTGTAACAAAATAACATTATGATAGAATAAAATAAGTTTACGTTTAACAATTACGTTTGAAACTGAATTAATTTAAAAAAAAAATCAGATTTTTAAATCAAAATCATTAATTATCCCATAAATCTCGATTTTTCCTTTTTTTATTTTGTCTCAATTGACTAAAATGCCCTTATACTGAAATTTGTGTGATTATATGGTGCATCTCACCTTATTATACTATCATATACCCTCAGATCATGACCTTTGATTCTATTCCATCCGATGATCCAGATCTGTGCACTCTAGCACACAATAGTTTCTAGAAACAAAATAACCTAAGCATATATATATATATATATATATATATATATATATATATATATATATATAATGCATATATAATTAAGATTGAAAAGACAATCTAATAAATGATTATACCCTAAGGCCACAACTAAACAAGAAATAGGAAGTAAGGCTAAATCAGCATAATGATGCTGTGGCACTTATTTGGCGTTATATATATATATATATATATATATATATATATATATATATATATATATATATATATATATATATATATATATATATATATATATATATATATATATAGGTTCTATGGAAAACAAAAAATTCTAAAAATCATAAAAATGCATAAAAAAATATTTAGAGATCACAAATCTTTTTTTTTTTTATATTCTTAAAAATCGCAACTTTTTATATAATTTCGATGAAATTTTTTTTGAACAAAAAAATAATAAAAATGAATAAAATAACAAATAATAAATAATAAATAAAGCAAAGAACTTTAATCTTTGTTAATTATGTTCTATGAAGATGGTCTTTCGAGCTTTTAAAAAATTGCATAATTAGTCCTAACTCAAATATAATGACATTTCTTTTTTCTTTTTAATTTAATTTATTTAATTGTCCTTAATTAAAATGCATAAAATTAGATTTATTGCATGAAACCAAAACCTCCATATTTCGACCCATACGTACATTACTTCTTCTTCTTCTTCTTCTTCTTCTTCTTCTTCTTCTCTCTCTCTCTCTCTTTCTCTCTCTTGTCATTTCTTTCTCTATGTACATATTATCTTTCCTTCATTTAAACTTTTGTGCTCCTTGTAAAAATAAGATACGTTATTTTCCTTTATTAAAATTTGACATTGCAAGTTTGAGATTATGAAATCTACTAGACCAAAGCTTCGGCCACTCGTGTTCCTTGAATTTTTTTGAAAAGCTTAGATAAAACCACCATCTCTATTTTTTCTAACTCAATCCATGTATTACATCTTGATTAGAAACTATTTTTGTGAATATTAGAATGTAATACCTCATCAAGATCTAATATAAAGAACCAAGGAACATGAATTATGTGTCTTTTGGGGGGAGAAACTCACAGGTGCTACTGTGGAGAAAGTCATGGTAACAAGGGGAGAGAGGAGCAACACCAGTTGATGGTGGAAATTAGGGATTTTTTTTTAATCCTGAGGTGAAGTTGAAATTAAGGTAGTGATCAATTAGGATTTTTTGAAGGATATAGATGGTGGGGGTAAAGAACACATGTGGCCATCAATGAAGACTGTCGAAATTTATCATTAGTTAATGACACCATCATCATCATAAATGCAACATCCTGTTTTTAGGCCTAAACGTTTTGGGGATTTTTGTAAAATATTTAAAAAAAAATAAAATAAATAAATAAATGGAAAAGATAATGAATGATAAAAAAAATAGTAATCATAGTTTTATCGCTAGTTGATAATTGGAAAAAAATATATGTTTTTAGTGTTACGAAAAATCCCGTTTAGTAAGTATTGTAAAAATCGCTGAGTTAGCCGAATACTCCTTCTAGTACTCGCTACTCAGCCCCTTACCGAGGCGAGTTACAGAATCTTGAGTACTCCCCGATCTACCCCCTTACTGAACTGAGCAGTGGTGTAAAACCCAGTCAACTTAATGATTAATATGTATAATATACTTGAAAATTTATTATTTAATACACACATATGTGATTATTGCTACATATATATATATATATATATATATATATATATATCTTAAATTTTAACTAATTATTTACAAAGTGAGACCATTATGTGTTTTTCAGTTTTTGTGTATTCACATGTATCAAATTTTGTTATATATTTCAATCAACTTAAGATTTTAACTTATGATTTTTACATATATAAGTTCCCTAAAAATATTTCTACATGAATTACTGTATCTGAGTACTCATGAGTACTCGCTATTCGGTATTCGGCCGAATAGGTACCGAGTAACGAGTTCCACACCATTGCTTTTAGTGATGTAGTGTTTAATATTGTATACTTTCTATGGGGAAGGGCTTAATGTGGGTTGGGAGTTTACCAATTAAGTGTTAGGACTAATTTTGTATTTGAGTTGGGAGTTAACCAATTAAGTGTTAGGACTAATTTTGTATACTTTGTATGCTGAAGGACCTAATGTGAGGTATTCTTAAGTTATTAATTAGTTGGATCCACTTTGTATAGATATCTATAAGGAAGGTCATATGTTACCATTTCTTTAATGTCTTGAGCATTTAAGCCTCTTTCTCCTCCTTTCTTCTCCATTATGTTTCATCCATTACTCTCCTCTCCATTGAATGAAAATTCCTCTCGTTTCCTTGATGTTTTGAAGCTTAAAGTTCACGTTTGAAGCAATATTCAAATTCTTGCATTTAGAGGTAGCTTCATCTTCTCTTCCATTCTAATTTCTTGTTAGTGTGTGTGTGTGTTTATAAATGTCTAAATGTTATGTTCCATTTATGTTGTTCATATGAGTTTCGTCTTGTATTTTCATTCATAGAGTAATCTATGAGCTTTAACTAACAAATAATTGTAAGATTTGGAAGTTTGAGTTTGTTTGATGGTATTTTTTTGTAAATGCTTTATGTGTAATCCAAAATTCTTGGTTTAAATTAAGGATTCATCGTTTTTTATGTCAATCTAATGTATTTAGTTCATTATCCAGTGTCAGAATTACACTCCTACTATTATTTGGGCTTATTTGATTTTTGGTCACAATTTAGGGTTTTCTAAATCTAAGGGTTCTAGATCTAAAATCCATATATTATTTGGTGTTAATAAGTTTTGTTCATGTTAATCTTGAGGTTTAATCATTATTTTTGAGGTATTGTCGTTAATTCATATTTAGTATGATGTTTATAGTGTTTTTGATGAAGTTACTCTTCTTTAGAGTTCTTGTAATGGTGTAAGCTGAATATTAGTCAATGATTGAGTTCTAACCTTCCATGAATTCATTATTTTCTTACATTTTATGTTTCCAAAGCAATATTAGGTCATTTGGCTGCAATTTATCTTTTAGATATAGGTGATTTGGTACAAATTGAGCTTTATGTGCTCATGAACCTCCAAGGTGAAGTTTAAGTAATAATTTGTTGTTAGATGTTTATTCAAAGGAAACAAACCATTAGGGATCCTTTTGTATGTTTAGTTTAAGTGTTATAACCTTTGTATGAATCCCCTTGACTCAAAGAATTTGTTTTTAATTCATTTTCAAAGTTGGTTTTTTAAATGAGCAATTTAACCAAAAATTTGGTGTAGTATACGGAAACACAACGCATCTCTTTGTAGTGCATGACACATCATTGAATTTTTTTCCCATTTGTACATCGAGTCCACCTGGCTCGTCCGTGGGAGGCATAATAGAGCATGTCTCATTTTAATGTTTGTGTTTTGCTTATGATTTGATTCTAGATCCTTCCTTTGGTCTCCTTCGTTTTCCTTAACTTGTATTAGGATATTTAAAGAGCATTGTCAGCCTAGCATGATGCGTTGACCAATAGAACGATATATTAGTCTTTTGACAACCTTGTGATAACGATATTAGGTGTTGAGTTGGAAGCATAAGCTTGGTGAAGTGTAGAAGAGTGTGGTAGTGCAAGCATTAGACTACGGTGAGTTTACCTGGAGCATATGTCCCAAACTATAAACTTTCCCCTAAAAAGTTTTCACATGCTATTATTTTCAAAATATACTTGAATTGTTACAATGATCTTTCTATGCTTCTACACGCTCTGTATTTTCTATAAAAAGAAACTAGTTGAGTATTTCATACAAATTGATTTAGAAAATAAAAGAGTTTTCTTTAAAAGTTGAATTGAGGGTAAAAAGGATTTATGATGAAATATTGATAAGTTGTTTTGAAAATACTTTTTTAAACGAGATGTATGTTTTATGTTGATATGAGGTTTTATGAGGTTTTATGTTGTTTTTGTTGGATTAGTGTCTAAGTCCATAACTATTTTGGTATGTACTTGACCCGATGGTGCATGGTCCTTATGGGTTGCCTTCACCAAAGCAACTTGATAGGATGGATTATGGAGAGAAAGGATTAAATATGATTTATTAATATATTATGGGAATAATATATTAAAGGAGAAATCATATTGTTTAATTAATATTAGTCAATAATTAATTGGTAATTAGTTTTGTGACTAAAAGAGATTAAATAAACGTAAGGGACTGGAATTGTAATTATAAGATAATTGCAATTTGGGCCATGGATTGCCTTGTATTAAGGGATGGACGAATTCTAGTGGGAAACCCATAAGGAAATCTTCCATGGGCTTGATAAAAGGAGTCTATGGGTTGCTTAGGGCTTAAGCATCCAAATTAGGGTTTCCTTGTTAGATAACCCTAATAGCCCAACTATATAAAGACCCCTTAAGGCTCAAAAACGTGGCTAAGCTTCTTGTAAGGGTTTACACACGTTTTGGCAGCCTCCAACCTCTCTCCTCTTCATCCTCTTGCTTATGGTGTTTGTGAACCATTAGAGGAGTGACACTTGTAACTCTAAGCCTTCCAAAGTCAATACAAGGAGATTTGAGATTGTTATTGCTACATAACAATCAAGGTAACATTATAAACTCATTCTTATGTTAATATGATTACTTGTATGCTAGAATTATGGTTTATAGTCTTGGATTCAAAGCATGTACAATAGAGAAACCTAGATCCAAGCATTAGGGTTTGTATGAGCACATAGGATGTCTTATGACCAAAACCCATCAGTGGTATCAGCGCCTAGGATGGTTTCAATTGTACTGATGCATTGTATAACTGGAAAATTCGATTTTTTGGATTCTGGAGGCTGGACTCGCCGAGTCCATGCAGACTCGACGAGTCTGGACTCGTCGAGTCAATTCGTCAGATAATGCTTATCTCGGGATTTCTTGCTGTTTTTGCATATGGATAGTTACCTTATCATGTTAGATCAATATAAATCCGATTTTATGATATATATGACTATATTCTTGATCTAATTAAAGATAATTATCAATTAATAAGATAATTGTTTCCTTATAAGATAATTGATTAATTATTTTGAGTAAATTGATAAATTGTTTTGCAAGAAATCATTAAACAAATCAAATATGGATAATTATGTAATTAAATGTTAGTTTAGATTATTTGTTATTTGATCCTTGTTGTTATGAAAAGTTTCATATTTTCCCCTTTAGGTTTTATAGTTTAAATTTGAACCCAAAAGTTTTGAAGTTTTGAAATTTAAATAGTTAAAACCCTAATGTTTTGAAATGTTTCAAAATTTTCCCTCAAGTTTTGGAATTTAAAAGTTGATTAAAAGTTTAATTAGGAATGTTAAATTCTAAAACCCTAGTAATGTTTTGAAAAGTTCAAATCACACCCTTATGGTTTTATTAATTAATTAAGGAGTATAATTAAAAGAGGTTTAATAAATCCATAAGAGTTTAGGTTAACCATTTAATTGAATTAAAAGTGTAATTGTTAAAGTTAACCATATAGTATTTTAAAAGTATAAAATACACCCTATACTATATATAACATTAAAAGTCTAAGATTATATATATATATATATATATATATATATATATATATATATATATATATATATATATATATATGTATGAGTAAAAGTCAGTCTTACCGTTAGTAGGCCTCATTCACGAAGCTGGTCTATAAGGGGTGTTTAAGGAAATTGTCTATAAAATGGCGATTGAATGGGTATCCACTCTTACCCACCGCACTCTTGACTAGTGGAGGGTCGTTAGCCGAACGGGTAGGATATGACGAAACCTTCCATTATAAGTATAATGAAATACAAAGTAACTAAATGTTTTTCAAATTCCCAATCTTAGTTACTTAGGCAAAAGTGAATTGATGCAATTCCATGAAATTACACTTTGTGCCCTTGCGAAGACGTTAGTGGAGCGTGTGTGGTTTACCGGCACACTAAATGGTTCTAAGCAAAGGTAGCAAAGGGTGAATCAATGTTTGTCATAGTTCGGTGGAGCGTGTGTGGTTTACCGGCACATCGAATAGGTGATTGTAACATGTGAGGGCACCATGTAGTTTGCATGGTTATTCACACCCGCTTTGTGATCCTCGGCATCCCAGTCACAAACAAGAGGGGCATATCGAGATTTAAACATGCCATTGAAAGTTCAATGAATCTCAAAGGATCTAGGAGTTTTCATAGATTTAAAACTTAAATTTCTTTTTCGTTTTTCATGGTGGAAATTAGTGAATCGTCATTCACTTACCTTCAAATGTTCTTCAATTTGGGTTACGACATCCCTCTCCCGAGTTGTAGAATATTGTGTTGGGTCCTAGCCTTGGAATTTCATTTGGGTGATTTACCAAGGACTCAATCAATCAGCTAACTTGAATTCGTTTTTCTCCCGATGTCAAAGTTCGACAACTATGGTCTTCTCAAATCCCGTGGAACAAGCATTCCACATGAAGATGATATTCCACGATTCGATCGAGGAACAAGAAATCATGCTTCACTTCCTCCTCCTCCTCCAATTATTCTCCCTAACCCACAAGATTGTAAAATTGAAAGGTTCAATATCACTCAAGCCCTTTTGTCAAGTAAACATAAAGAGGGCAAGTCGGTGTGTGCACACGTCTTGGGGATGAAGTCACACATTGATAGATTAAGAATGATGGGATCCATTGTCGGTGAAGCAATGGCTGTTGATTGGGTTCTTCAGTCACTTCCTAACTCGTATAGTGAGTTCGTAAGAGAGTACTATATGATGAACCACGACGTGACACTTATAGATCTCACCTACATGCTTATTGCTGCTGAATCAACAATGGTTTGGCGCAATAGAAAAGCAAAGTTGATTGGTGAATCTACCTTCAAGACCTCTATGGATATAGACAATGGCAATGAAAGACATGCAATGATCGAAAAGTTTGATCATAAGAGAAAGGCGATGTCTGAGGTAGTTCCATGTGTCGTTCCAAAAGAGTCAGTTTGCTTTTATTGCCAAGAGAAGGGGCATTGGAGACGAAGTTGCCCTATTTACCTAAGAGATCTAAGAGATGGGAGAGTCAACAGTATGACTATGCTTTAGGTAAGAATCCACTATCTAACTCCATTAAGTTCTTATTCATTGATTCTTAATACATGATGTAATAAGATTGCATTTGAATGTTTTGAAGGATCGGTGAAAAGAAAGGAAGCTTGATAAGAGAGCAAGATGAATCTAATCACAAGAGATGGATCTCGATCTCATGGACTTGAAGATTGGATTTTGAGCTTAGATAGTTATGATAGAGTTGTTAGAAATTTTCTTTTTACATAGTTTTCAATAGATTTTGCATTGTAAGGACAAATGTTTTTCCGCTGCTTTTATAAATAAAATAAATTTTGTTTGACTTATTTATTTATTTGTTTACTTCCTTGCAATGAAATCGTTATGAAAAATAGATGTTTACATATTTCTACAACGAATGAATATGATTCTTAGTTATGTTATTTATGGAAAGTCAATAATTTACCAAATAGGGAGAGTTTCTCATCGCCCAAGTTTCAATTGGACAGAAACTTGGAATCATACAACCTGGTTGCACGATGAATGAGAAATTTCATATTTGGAAATTAGACTAATTCATTGACAAAGTGTCAAGTGAAGGACTATGAGATCGAGTACACAAATTTGTGTGTTGATCAAGTTCACCATAAGAGTAACAAAGATATTCGTCATGATTTACTAAAGGCTTAGTAAATATGATTACACTTACAAGATTAAGTGTAATTTTGAATTGATTAAAGGGTTTAGATCAATAGCAAAACGAATAAGAAGAATCAAGTAGGCAGAAAGATAAGAGTTTCTCCATTCTAAGAAGAAGGGAGAGTAGCTTTTATGCTTTATGATAGGTCTTAATGATTAACAACCATATCTCAATTGATCCTCTAAGTGAGTCTTGGTACAATTGTATGTCCAAGAAGAGGAATCAAAGATTGAAGAAATGGTCAAATCAAGAAGTCAATCATACTTCGTTCCAAAACAAGTCTTAAAGTCAAGATTGTGACATTGAGTGAATAGTATTAAGAAGGTTTATAACATTCATCAATTATGGAAAGTTGTGATGTCTTGGATAAGACAAAGACCAACTAAGACCAAAATTATGAAGTGTTTTGTTTTGATAAAAGCTACACTAACTCTTGAATATTTGTTTGTCAAGAAATGTTTTGATAAGAGAATCATATATGTCAAGGAGTCAGTGGGAGTCTTAATAGTCTTGAAAAGTTTCAAGAACAAATCAAATAAACCTTATCGATTATCACTAGCACACGAGTTGAAGTTTACAACCTATCATGAAGACATAATTTTGTTTCTGTGCTGCTCCAATTGAGTTATTTATGCATGTGAGTCCTATAAGTTCTCATTTTGAACGCATAAAAGGCAAGGCACCTTAATCAATGAAAGGTACATTGATAGGAAAAGGTGAGCTGCTTAACTACTTGGAAGACATGGTGGGTAGCTGTGCTACCATAAGGCAAGAAATCAAGATTAAGAAAGTTCGATCCATATGAGTTTGAATTTGTCGTAAACTTAGGTTTTTAACAAATTCACATGGATAGGAACACATACACCGTTTAAATCTAAGTGTCATAAGATTTCCTCCTTCATGAAAATGATTGTGAGAAAATGCTTTCACTAAGAAAAATTTTAAAAGATAGTGATTGTAAAATTGCATTATCGAATTCGATCATGGTTACGGCATCCCTTTCCATAATTTGAATTGTGAGGTTTGGCAATTAGTCTTAATTGTTAAGACACACATATGAACTATCTAAGGCAAAAGTGTATAAGTTCAAGAAGCCTTGATAAAAGATTATCAAAGCACTAAGTATTAGAAACATGAACTTTAGAAATTCAATAAGTATTGTTTTTCTGAAAGTTAATATGTTTATGAATACATGTCGAAGCTAGTGGGAGCATAAGTGTTATGTTTTATAATAATCATCATGATAGTGGGAGCATAAATGTTATGATTGTATGATTATTAAGGCACGTATTGCATATTTGCCAATATTAATTATAGAAAACAAGAGTCATACTTTGCAAAGTTGTAAGAGTTGAAAGGTTGTTTTGCTATAATTAAGGGAGAGAATATTATGCTTCATTTCAAATCTAAAGGATTAGGTTGAGAAATGTTAATAAACTTAGTCAAGGGTACATAGTGTGTTCTTAAAGTTTCGATTATGATTACGACATTCCTCTTCACAATTCGAATTTTGAGAACATAGCAAATAAAACATTATGCGTCGTGTCCCATACGCTTCGGGTATAGGATCGATTGCAAATGATTTAATGTTTAACCATTCTAAAATTTTCCAAATGTCTAGTGCATTTAGAGGGAAAAGGGACTAGAATCGGTTTTGACTAAAATAATTAAACAACTATCAAAGGACAATCCATAGTTCGATGAGGATTGGTTGCTTGTGAGTAGTTGGAAACATGGTATTGAATGGACCATATTGACATTATGATGAATAGAAAATATTCTATTAAAAAATAAGTTGTCATATGGAACATATGGAAGCGTGTCCATACTGGGAAGTAAATATTGAAAATTTATGACTAGATTAGAAACCTTTATGCAAAAGGATGTTCAAAGGAATGTACTTTGAGTGAGAGATATCATATCTAAGGAATTGTCTTGTAACAATCTCCGATAAAGGACTTTGTGATATCATTGGCAATAGTCTTTGTGACTTTGGTGCAGTGACATTACGAGAGAATCATTGCATAGGATGTTAGAATCTAGCATATTCTATAAGTAGCAAGAATTTGATATTCGTTCACTTATGAAAAAGGATTTGGAAGTTGTGAAATGAGAATGATTGGAAACGTGTTCAATGTGATCTATTTCACAAAGTAAGAACCATAGGTAAACATTGTGTGCATTCTAGGAGCATGGGACAAGTGTAATAATTCAAGTAACAAGTTGATTACCCGAAACGACAAATAATGAGTAATCGATATGGTGATAAATAAAACGTGTTTTGTTTATACTCAAAGGTTTGAGGCCATATGGGATTAGTATTATTCTTGTGTTTCACCTTGCATGTTTTGACTTCCAGAATAATTGAGTTTATTAAGAATAATCGAATTATTCGAACGAGGCACAGTCGTTCATATGTTGGAAGTAGATATGAATGAAGACTGTCGTGAATTGGTGTGTGGATTGTCTAGAAAAGTATTAGACATAAGCAAATGTTTGCTGCAACGTTCATGAGTGCTTATGAATATGATTTGAGCATTGGATTAAACCCACGCTCACTTGGATCACTATCTCGAGTGATTAGTGAGACGATAACATCTTATATTCTTGAAACCGAGATGTGTGAGTTGTATCTTGCTAATCGGTTGCACATTGATAATATGTAAACGCACTAGTAACTTGGTGTTATAAAACATATTGTTGTGTGTGATTTGGTTAGTGAGTGCAAGCAAGCGTTGTATCAAAGTTTATCCGTTCCTTTTATCCAAGGTAGGATAAAAGCGATATCTTTGGGCCCCTCGATGGTTTAGTGATGACAAACGTAAATGCTCGGCAGGGCTAGGGCTAATTTGATTTGTTCAATTAGTCTGTCGTCATAAATTAGAAATCGAGATATAGTACAAAGAGAATGATTAAAAATCATATCTCAGACGATATCTAGAATGGAGGAATATATGATCCATTATCTAAGGACACGCGTATCTGATAGGATCAGAGTTGACAGCGGCTTTGGAAAGCTACGATTGCAGATCGGGATCTGACGTCATACGCATAATAGTTATTAGAGTTATCCAAGTGGGAGATTGTTGGATTAGTGTCTAAGTCCATAACTATTTTGGTATGTACTTGACCCGATGGTGCATGGTTCTTTTGGGTTGCCTTCACCAAAGCAACTTGATAGGATGAATTATGGAGAGAAAGGATTAAATATGATTTATTAATATATTATGGGAATAATATATTAAAGGAGAAATCATATTGTTTAATTAATATTAGTCAATAATTAATTGGTAATTAGTTTTGTGACTAAAAGAGATTAATTAAACTTAAGGGACTGGAATTGTAATTATAAGATAATTGCAATTTGGGCCATGGATTGCCTTGTATTAAGGGATGGACGAATTCTAATGGGAAACCCATAAGGAAATCGTCCATGGGCTTGATAAAAGGAGTCTATGGGTTGCTTAGGGCTTAAGCATCCAAATTAGGGTTTCCTTGTTAGATAACCCTAATAGCCCAACTATATAAAGACCCCTTAAGGCTCAAAAACGTGGCTAAGCTTCTTGTAAGGGTTTACACATGTTTTGGCAGCCTCCAACCTCTCTCCTCTTCATCCTCTTGCTTATGGTGTTTGTGAACCATTAGAGGAGTGACACTTTTGACTCTAAGCCTTCCAAAGTCAATACAAGGAGATTTGAGATTGTTATTGCTACATAACAATCAAGGTAACATTATAAACTCATTCTTATGTTAATATGATTACTTGTATGCTAAAATTAGGGTTTATAGTCTTGGATTCAAAGTATGTACAATAGAGAAACCTAGATCCAAGCATTAGGGTTTGTATGAGCACATAGGATGTCTTATGACCAAAACCCATCAGTTTTATGATGAAATTATGCTTTATGATGAAATGTTGTTTTATGTTGAAATGATGTTTTATATTAAAATGATATTTTATGATTTGAGATATTAAATATGTTCATATATTCTAGGACGGCTGACCGTGTGAAATCCTCAGTATATCCATCCAGGATTGGTTGTTATGATGTATGATGACAACGAGTGATTCTAGAAAATCCTTGTTATGGACAAGAATGATAGCTACCCCTTGTATGGTGTTAATGTGATGGTACATGAATTCTTAGCCTATGATGTGGACTTGGGAGATGTTTTTTAATACACTCCTTCTTACACCCTCCTCATTAGTTGTGTATGGAATACACTCATCCATATTTAATTCCTAACCATCAAACTTTGTAAGAACATATTTCTTGAGAGAAACTTTTGTATTGGGGATAGCTACATGTTACATGACATTAATTTTGTTATTTTCCTATCTCTTTTTTTTTAACTAAACTTGGGTTTTGGGATAGTTATATGTTGCATGCTATTAATGTTGTTAGTTATTAATCTTATTTTTGAACTATGTTGATCTTTAATTTTGTTCAAATAAAAAATGTTACTTAAGATTGTTGGATATTTTGGAAGTTGATTTTGTGGGTCATAAACCCTTTAAACCTAATTTGGGTCATTAATACCTAACTATTTGAAATGGTGTTGTTTAATTTGGGTCAATAAATCTCAACTTATTTAAAATAGTTTTATTTATCTTTAGGGACTTTTAAATCGTAATACGTTGAAACAATGTTTGATAAGTTTTCGAGTAAGCTAGATTGCCATCTTTTTACTCAAAATGAATCCACATTATTATTCAGCCTAGGTAAATCCACTGCCTAACCTATTTTGACATATGCTTAGGTTGAAGATAGAGTTGAGAAGTATAAGACTTTAGCTTTGATTTTTAGAAGATCACAACTTATATGGTGAGCTTGAATTTATGTTTTAATACTTTTGTTGTTAACAACCTCGCTACTTTAACCTTAAAATTATTTATGTTTTGGGTCCAAACAAATTTTGATTTATAAGTTTTCTTAAAGGTGTTTTCAACTTGACCCTTGTGAGGTGTTTTATGGTAAACAACCATTAGACCACCATCATGCTGCCCCTTTGTTGTTGATGGCATGTCAACTTTGCTCCTCAATATCATTGTATCGTTCTTAGTTTCTCACCGTACTCAAATCATGGTGGTGGTGTGTAGTGGATGGTTATCAATAAGGAAAATAGGAGTAAGAAGAGAAATAATGAAACAAGTACCAAGGGAACATGGAGAAGGATGGAGTGAGGGTGGGTAGAGGTTTATTTATATTCTCATTTTTAATAACTAAGTTTATTTTTAAAAAGGATAACAAAAGTATATAAAAGTATGACACGTTATTTTATGTACATTAGAGGTCATTCATGTAAGTTTTAGAAACTAAAGGGATAATTCGTATAAGTTTAAATTCCGCAGGGAGCATTTATATAAAAAAGTATGATCAAAAGTTGTGGCTTTTCTAAACCATAGGCACAAATATATATATATATATATATATATATATATATATATATATATATATATATATATATAGTCAGGTTATTTTGTTTTTAATAACTATTGTGTGTCAGAATGCACGGATATGGACCATTGGATGGAATATAATCAAAGATCATGATCTTAGGGTCTATGATAGTAGAATAGGATAACATGTACCATATAATCACACAAGTAATTCCTTTATTTTTAAAAAGGAAATTATCGGATTTTTAGGGATAAGTAATTCCTTTATTTTTAAAAATCTGAATATTTTAAATTAATTCAAAATTAAAAATCCGATTTTATTTTGTCAGAATGATAGAATGTTAACCATAAACTAGTAAATATATTTTTTGATTTTATTTTGTCAGAATGACAGAATGCCAACCATAAACTAGTAAATACATTATGAAAGAATACACAAAATCGATTCTTGAACTAATAATATACCAAATAATTACATTGTATGATTGTGATTCATTGAATAATAACAAACATTCTGAAAGAATAACAAGTATAATTCTTAAAAAATAACAACATTCTTAAACAATGAGTGTGATCATTCTTTAATTCATTCTTCAAGCCTTTCCCATCAGGTCTTCAAGTCATTTCTATCAAAAATTCATTGCCAAGTAATTCGTAGTGATACACTTGTAACAACTGCACATTAAACATACAAATAATTAACTACAATTCTATCAGAATACAACAATAATATTCTTACAGAATAAACTATTCTTGCAGAATGGTTTTGAATATTCTTATAGAATTTGTATCATCAAGAATATACAACTGTAGTTAAAATGTCTCTTGCTTCATCTTCAGAATCTTTAGCTTCAGCCTCCATCTCCAGCTTATAACCATTGTAGTTATAATGAAAAAGCAACCAACATTTTATTTCTAATTCATCTATTTTATTAACTCCGTAAAAGGGAAGACATGGATGGTTTAACCATCAGTAAGATCCATTCACAATGTGATCAGGTGTAATTTCCTATAATATAACAAAATATCAACTAATTTTATGTCATTTGAAATAAAGAACAACTTAATCAAGTCAAATGACTATTCTCAAATTCATAATTAATATGAGAGTTAGATAATTATATGGATGGAATCATGTTTGTATTGAATGTGCAAAAAATTCCATTATAAACTTCGAATTTGAAAATCTATGCCTTTGTGATGGTGTGCTTCTTCAGTTTCTTCAAAAAAAAAAAATTAGTAAGAGTCTTACCAATTCAATCATCATCTCCATCCATCAAGTATTCTTTATGATGGTAATACATAAAGGAAAAACCAAAAAAACACCAAAACAATATATCGTATCGAAGGAATAAGGAATAATCGTTTGTAGAAACTGAAAAAGGTCGAATCTCTATGGAGGGTGTGCATACAGAAACTGATATTGGAAATTGGAAGAAGGAAAATTCGGTTAAACAAACATCTAATTACCTGGACATCATCTAATTACCCCGGTAGTACATTAAACCTGATGAACACTGGTACCTCCGATTTCGATTGTGTTGCAGGTAGCCTCCAATCTGAATCCAAAATAAAATTGAATAGAGAAAGAAGAAACCTACAAAAGCGTCTCACCTGAATCCCCTCTTCGTATGCAACTATTTACAAAACACCCAAAACAAATTAGAAACAACAGGAAAGCAAAATGTGGCTTGAGTCGAGGTTAACAAAGAGATACACAAATCGATTGAGACACACATATAAAATGGAAAGAAGTACGTGAAGATGAATTCCAGAAAAAGAGAAAAAGAATCGGCTAGCGTTTTTTTCAACAGATTTTGACTTTGACATCCCATATTTAAAAGAATAATAAACAACATATTAATTATCTACCATTAATAAATATACAAAGATTACTATAATACACTTAAATGATTTATTTAATTATTTATTTTTTCCTAAATTCCTATTGGTGCATTCATACACACAATAGTTGCTATAAACATTTGAACCTAGCTCTCTCTTTCTCTTTCTCTCTCTCTCTCTCTCTCTCTCTCTATATATATATATATATATATATATATATATATATATATATATATATATATATATATATATATATATATATATCCTAACTCCATTTTAATGGTAAATATATAATATTTATTTATTTATTTTTGTTTTTTTTAATTAACAAGAAAATGGAGGATTTAGTTTAGAAAAAAAAAAAAAAGTATATTTAATAGAAAATTTGATAGTTTTCTTAATCATAAGTTTATGAACGTAAGGATATTTGATTTTGATTATCTCCAAACCAGATTTTAACAAATTTTTGTATGACATATGAATTTAAAAAAAAGATAAATAATATTATTTAAACGGTCCATACCAACTCGCTTTAAGGCTCACATGGTATGAATCATTAACAATATTTTGGATGAGCTAAAAATTGAACATTGAATCTACTGTGTGAAATTTCGCTCCTCATCCTCTCGACACTTATCACGAAGTCTGAAATATAGATTTACAGTATAACCATTTACGGATTTTAATAATCTAGATTTTTTAAAATTCAGTTTCAGGTTAGTTTATATGAAATATGTTTTTTTTTTTTTACAAATAAATCTAACTATTTTGACTAATGAAATAGTTGTAAAAATAAAAAATAAATACTGAAAAAAATAATTATTGTATTAATCTGAAAAAGTTAGAAACATAATCTAAATTATAACAAAAAAAGATTTCAAACCAATGAAATTGTTCTGAAAATCTTTCAAGAAAATCGAAAAAAAAAACGAAATTTAATTGTGAAATACCCGAAAAATAATCCAATAATAAAAACAAAAATTAAAATAGTCTTTTAAGTACAAACCTAAGTAGTTGATTTAATAATTATCAATTTATAAAAGAATAATCAAAATAAATAAATATAACGATTTAAATGTGACTAACGTTTTTTTTTTTTTTTCAGAAAAGTGGAGGTTTATAGGGTCCCTATATGTATACAGACTTTTTTTTTTTTTTTTTTGACTACTTTTCTTAGAATTGTCATTTTCGTAAATAACATTTTTTTTAACAAATTTGTCAAAGAGATAAGTATTCATTTTAATTTCTTTTGTTGGTGCTAAAATAATATTTTTGTAGGGGCATGCCAAAGGAACACAAGTTGTCAATGTCGGCAAAAATCAACAACCCCAACTAACATATCCACTATATTCTTTTTAGATAATCCACATAATTTTATGTTTTTTTTAATAAATTGATAAAAAAAAATAATTTTTCTTTCATTTTCACCTTTATATTACTTATAGAGAAATGACGAATTGTTATTTTCATTCGATATACAATATATATATATATATATATATATATATATATATATATATATATATATATATATATATATATATATATATATATATATATATAGAGAGAGAGAGAAATGAGATATAAACTCCTACTTCTATGGAAAGACTATGTGGACTATTCACTATTTTACTCATTTAATATTACACATTTTTAATATTCTCTAATATCCTCCGACAAGCTCAAGGGCGGGAAGGACTTGGAGCTTGGAACGTAGAAAAAAAAAACTCGACTTTTGCCCAATGGTTTCGTGAAAATGTCTGCCACTTGATTAACCGAAGACACATAGCATATTTTTAGCTCACCAGAATCTACCTGCTCACGAATGAAATGAAAGTCTAGAGCTATATGCTTAGACCGTGTACTGATGACAGAATTTTTGCTCATAAAGATTGCTCCAACATTGTCACACAGAACTAATGGTGGATGGCTGATTTGTGCTTGAAGATCTTTGAGTAACTATTTTATCCACATTAATTCTGCTGTAGTATAGGCCAGAGAGCGATATTCAGCTTCAGTGCTTGATCTAGCCACTACCTTTTGTTTTCGTGAAGTCCAACTTATGAGATTTGACCCGTGAAAGATAGCAAAACCATATTGAGAGCGACTATCATCGCGATCAGAGTTCCACCCAGCATCAGAGAAAGCATGAAGAAACTTAGCATTTGTTGGTGTGAAATGTAAACAATGTGTAATCGTCCCTTTGAGGTAGTGTAGAATTCGTTTTACAGCTTGCCAGTGTTGATTTGTTGGTGAGTGCATGAACTGATAAACACGGTTGACAGAGTAGGCAATATCTGGTCTCGTAATATTAACATATTGTAGAGAACCAACCACTTGTCTGTAAAGAGTAGGATCAACAAACAAGTCACCATTTTTATGAAGAAGAGATTGCGGATCAGACGGTGTGGTAATCGGTGTAGCCATGGACATATTGTTGCGTTCAAGAATGTCTTGAATGTAAGCCTGTTGTGACAGAGTTAGCCCATTTGCATTTCTCTGAATTTGGAGATGAAGGAAAAATGCAAATCACCAAGATCCTTAAGTAAGAAGACACGATTCAGATTTGTGATAAACCGTTGTAGATGAACTTCATTTGTACCTGTCACAATTAGATCATCTACATAGACAAGCACATATATAGTGGATGAGGAGGAAGCATGAACAAATAAAGAAGTATCAGATTGACATGCATGAAATCCATTGGTGATTAAGTATTGCTTTAGCTTGGTAAACCAAGCTCGTGGTGCTTGTTTAAGCCCATAGAGAGCTTTATGTAAACGAAAAACATGTTGCGGTTTTGTGGAATCCTCAAATCCCTTTGGTTGTTTCATATAGACAACTTCTGCTAAATCACCGTTTAGAAATGCGTTATTGATGTCTAGTTGCCGAATATGCCACTCTCGGGAGAGAGCAATAAATAACACCAAACGAATTGTAGTGGGCTTGATAACAGGACTAAAGGTTTCAAAAAAATCGACTCCTGCTTCTTGACAAAACCATTGCGCTACCAATCGAGCCTTGTGTCGCTCTATAGTACCATCCGCTGGTCTTTTGATTCTGTAAATCCACTTACAACCGACAACATTAGTATTAGTGGGAAAAGGAACAAGTGACCAAGTGTTATTTTTCATGAGAGCATCATATTCTGATTTCATCGCATTTAGCCAATATTTGTGCTTATTTGCTTGTGAAAAAGTTTGTGGTTCAAAATTTGGATCAGGGGAAGTTATGGCTGTTAAGGATTTGGGTTTTAGAGAATTTGTGTGAGCACGAGTCACCATAGAATGCTGATTTTTATCAGCCGGGCGAAAATGAGTTGGAACAGGATTATTTTGTTTTGCACGTGAGCTGATCGTGGATTGCTGAAAATTAGAGTTTGAAGATTGTAACACAGGTGTGGTGGGAGATGTTTGAGAATCTGTTTGATGACTTATAGGGGTAGGGGTGATGATTGATGATCAGACTGAGGGCTGATTGGTGTGTTTGGACGAACCGGGATTGAGATCGGTGTGTTTGTATTGGAGGAACGAAGATGATCAGCTTGTGCAAGAAGATTGGACGTATTCGGAGGTGAAGTAGGAACAGACTGAATGACAGGAGTTGGTGGGACATAAGGAAACGTATCCTAATCAAATACCACGTGACGAGAAATGTATATACAAGATGTAGATTGGTCAAAACACAAATAACCCTTGTGTGAAGCACTGTATCCAATGAAGATGCATGGGAGAGAATGAAAATCAATTTTATATTTGTTGTAGGGTCGTAAAAAGGGGTAACATAGACAACCAAAAGTTTTAAGAAAGTTGTAATCGGGAATTTTGTGATATAGCTTTTGATATGGGGATTCATAGTTTAGTGAAGGTGTCATAGTTCTATTATGGAGATATGTGGAGGTTTTGAATGCATGCTCCCAAAAAAGATGTGGGTGGGACGAATGAGCTAAAAGAGTGAGACCTTTTTCCACTATGACACGATTTTAACGTTCGACTGCACCATTTTGTTCCTGTGTATGAGGACAAGAAAGACGATGCATAATACCGTTACTATGAAGAAAGGTTGATACATTCCTGTATTCGCCACCCCAATCGGTTTGTAAACTTTTAATATCACTCGAAAATTGATTTTTGATCATGGTGCGGATTTGTAAGAATGTAGAAAAAACTTGTGACTTGTGAGATAAAAAATATGTCCAAACAAACTTTGTGCAATCGTCAATAAACAAGACACAATAACGAGATCTATTTAATGAAACAACGGGGGAAGGACCCCAAACATTTGAATACACTAATTCAAAAGGTCTAGAACAAGTGTCATGGGAAGATAGTAGAGGAAATCTGTGACTTTTACCCTTCTGACATGA